>NC_139217.1:316239956-316512456 GCF_055691185.1 Crinia signifera | reverse complement strand
ATTTTGAAATTTCACCTACACTTTGTTTTAATTCCTGTGAAACACCTAAAGGGTTAACAAACTTCCAAAATGCTGTTTTGAATACTGTGAGGGGTGCAGTTTTTGAAATGGCATCATTTATGGGGGTGTCTCACATACAAGTCCCTCAAAGTCACATCAGAACTGAACTGGTCCCTAAAAAAATCAGTGTTTGAAATTTTCTTGAAAATTTGAGAATTTGCTATTCATATTGTAAGCCTCCTAGTGTCCAAAAAAATTAAAAGGAAGTTGAAATAATGATGGAAATATAAAGTAGACATATGGTCTATGTTAGTTATTAACTATTTTGAGTGGTATGATTATTTGTCTCACAAGCAGAAAATTTAACATTTTGCAAATCGCTAAATTTTCCATTTTTTCACGACATTTTGGTATTTTTCACAAAAAAACACAGACTGTATCGACCCAAATTTACCACTAATTTGAAGTACAATGTGTCACGAAAAAACAATCTCAAAATCACTGGGATAAGTAAAAGCAAAAAAAAGTTATCCCCACTTAAGTGAGAGATGTCAGATTTGAAAAAAATGGCTCTGTCAGGAACGCCAAAACTAGCTCTGTCAGGAAGGGGTTAATCTAATTACAATAAGATTATTATTATTATTATTTTTATCAATAATTGACCTCAATTCATTTGTTCCTAGCGCTACTGTTAGTGGTATTTTCGGTACTTATATGTTAGTTGAGCACCCACTAAGCTATTTGCTTAGTTTTCCGTGTCCCCTCGCGGGGCTCGCCATGCTTCGGGCTCGGTGGCTCACTGCACTCGCCACACTATATAAAATCAACTCCATGCCGACATGGATAGTGGGGGTATGAGCGTACTTATTATAGTAACATATACAGTAAGTACCATATTTGTTTACTCGTATATGTATGGTTGCTCTAAGTAACCTTATATATGCGTGTCTGCTCTGGGAGAAGTAGGTGGGCCCGCCCCTCACCTGTCTGTCAAGCCCTCATTACCATGAGAACACCCAGCGTTCTCATGGGAACGCCCATGGAATGCTGGGCATTCCCATATGGTAATGAGGCTGCCCAGCACCCCACGGCCCTCTCCAGTCCTCGCCCGCTGTGTAGGGTGCGTGCACCCTGTTTGCCATGGGTTCATGCACTATGCATATGTGCAGAAATTCACACAGCCTGACCGTCGGTCAGGCTGCGAACATATTCTGGTTGCAATAGGTTCCATAATCTCTCATCAAGAGATCTATTTGTAAAATGATTTGCCTGGTCCTGTCTCATTTGGCTTTCATTCGACTTGGGTGAAACAGGTCTTAATCTTCTCTTGAATTTGGGGGGATAGGGTCTCTATGAATCTACCTCAGATTTCATAGAATTTATCCTGAAGTTTTGCTTTATATGAAGAAGTCCACTCAGTCCATTAACAAAAGGTAATATACAGTAGTTTATCCAAAAACATTTTCAAAGCTGGGGGTTGTGGCTGTATCCACATGTGCAGAATCGGGGTTTTTTTGCAGCCGCCGATATGGCTAACAACATATTTTCCTTGTCTCCCCGACCCCTCCTACCCATGCAGGGAGGTTTTATACTAAAAATTGTTCATTCTGCCGTTAGTTGAAAGTCACTCTATGTAGCTTTTTATAAACCCCTCCACGCTTTTAAAAAAGCGAAAACACCACAGGGCATCCCCGGAATCAGTGGGTGAGATCTGCACCGTTAGTCCTGCATTTCAAACAATTACTGTTATTGGCTAACCCTATCCTGTTCCTACTATTTGGGGGGAGAGACACTTTATGGGATATTTTCATAAATAATTCTGTGTACGTCGGCATAGGTAGCATCTTACATATATTCCCTAGCTCAGCATATAGAACATTCTCTGTCACACCCATAAACAACTCTATCCATCTTGCTATTCCCGTTTTCACTTCTTTACCCTCAGGCATAGTTTTAAGAATTAAAAAAATTATAATAGAAAGGGCTTTTTTTTCGGGTGGTATAGTAGCAACATCTTATCTAAGCCATTGACCTAATCTTCAAGTATTTGGTTTATTCCATAAACATAATGCTGAGCTTGAATAAATGCAAGATCTAAAAGGAGTATCCCCTCAAATTTATGAATGATCTTTCAAACAACGCCATACCAATTTTCAGATTGATTCATAGGTTAGTTTTTTTTCACCATGACAATGCTCCCTCAGCCAGAATTGTTGTGGCATCCACTGTACTCGCCTAGACTTGGCTCCATGTGACTTTTTTCTGTTTCCTAACCGGGAAACATGGCTTTCCGGGAAAAATTCAGCTCAAACGAGGAGGTTATCGTTGAGACAGAAGCCTACGTGTATTTGACAAATCATATTTAAAGAAATGGCAGGGACATTGGGAATCGTATATTTCTGTCAAAGGAGATTATGGTGAAAAACAAATAAATATTGTTACCTTTCCAATCTAGAAAAAGCCATTTTAGTGTTATGCAGAATGAAAATGAGCATATATTCAAAATGGTTCTACCTATTTTGCTGCACCTTCCCTATCCCTATTAATGTCTCAGATCGCCTTATTACAACCCTCATTTCATCAACTATAATGCTACTAGGAACACATTATACTGTGCGATCATGATTTCCATATACAGATGTAGCCACTTTCATCACAAAGGCAGTGGCACACATGTCGACATTAAAAGAAATTGTAGGGATGGCTATATTTATTTATTTAAAGTGTCTTATATAGCGCAGCAGATTCCATTGCACTTTACAATTGTAGACAGTGATCAAATATATATCTCCATGGAAGAAGGCACAGCTGAAACAAAAGCAAAGCATAAGGTTCAGAGTGGTGATTCTGACAATTGAGTAAACCTTAATTAATGATTATTCAGGGAGTATTTAAAAATTATGAAGGCTGTGCGAGATTGATCTGATGTTATTGAGAATTCCGTAAGGGGAATAATGTGCATCAATTTAACATTGACAGCACTCACAGTAATGCCAACCTACTCCAGGTACCTGTATCCTTTAACATAGAGCCATCAGAAAGTAGTAACAACAGAAAAAGTAGTAGGGTCTTGCAGGCTTCAGCAAAAGCACAGGCATACTGTAGTAGAAAACAATATGCACATTTTTGCAATTTGGACACTGTGTTGTGCCATGCTTCAGGCTTGCAAATGTGAATAAATGTAGTCTTTGCTGAAGCTTGTGGCTACTCTGGCTGTTCTGTGTATTGTTCTTCTGGAGCACAGCAGAAATAACACATTATGGGGCCAATTCAGCATGGGTTGCTAAATAAGGAATTCCCAAATCGAGCGAGTATTGAATGACTGCACTGTGTAGTGTAAGCACTGCACATGCGGGAGGGAAATTTGAAACATAAAATGCATATGGATCATAATCAGTTTGACTGTCAGGGAGCCAGCATTTGGGGGTGGTAATCTTCTGTTTCTGGATGTATTATAAAAAAATGCAGGCGTATTTGAGGAAAGTCTGTGATTTCAGCGATGACCACTTCCACCCTGTCTCAGTTGCAGATTATACCCCTTTCACACTGACAAATATTTCCCAGGTTATTGCACATGAACGTGCAACAACCTGGGAAACTGATCAGTGTGAAAGGGTCCTGGAAGATTGTCCCGGATCCAACTGTACGGGATTTCATTCCAGGCCGGTCGTGGGAACCAACCTTCCGTGATTTCATTCCGGGTCGGTCAGTGTGAACGGGTATCCCGGGTTGACGTGACCCGGGTCCCGTCCACTGCACTATAAAGGCACCGCTGGGAGATGCTGCCATCTCCCTGCGCCACCCCGTCCCCTCCTCCAGATCACATTACCCACCCGGCTTTATGCTGGGTCAGGCGGCTAGTGTGAAAGCACTTGCAAGCTGGGTCGCAGCCGGGAGTTTTCCAGTGTGAAAGGGGTATTAGTGGAAGCTTCAGACCTCATCACATTTGCACAGATAGTGAAATCCTTTATATGGTTCTGGAATTTGGTATGAATTTGTGAAAAAAAATTGTGATTTGCTATTTATTGGCAATTCTTTCACAATTTAACAGGGGCAGTTGCTCTCTGTCTGGGTGGCAGCTTTCTCGTCGCAGTCCACTTTTAATTCTTACATTAACGATCCATGCTGAATTAGTCCATAAGTCCAGTAATTATGGTATGATTTTTACACACATATAAAATACTAGTAATCCCGCTCAAAGCAAATGCTTCGAAAGCTCGTCTGCTACCTTGTGATTATCTCTGTGTTTGTGCATGTGTGAGAGTGAAAGAGATGTAGTTTCACTCACTGCCAACAGATGGCAGTGTTTCGGAGACACACAAATGGACACTAGACATATACTATATATATAGATGATGTTGCTATATTCATCACTTGATACTGCATAAATGCAGATTTTTTTTTTTCTACAATCATGAGATTATTGTATGCTTCTAGATTTTTATTTTGTTTGTTGGTAGATCACATTAAACAACAGAGACTCATACAGATACAGATCAGAATAATAGAACTACAATAACATCTTAAAGTGAGTCAGCATCCAATGAAACAAGGAATAAAAAAACGGTAGGATTCTGACATGTACAGTATAATTATCATAAGAACCAGAAGAAAAAAGAGAAGAGAAAGCCTAGTGAGATTATTGGCAAGAGGGGAGTAGAGAATAGTAGCAGAGTAATAGGGTGTACACTCGCTTCAATTCTGTCTTTTGCTATTTGATTTTACTTATATAAGCAAAATCGAATCAAATGTATTTGATTTCATTTTGATCCCAATGCGTGGCCCCGCGGCATCTAAATCAAATAGAGAAATAGACTGTGCAGGCAAGACTATACAGTACAGATCTGTATTATATAGTCTAAATCGAATGTGTACATGGTGCCATGCGGTTTGATCTCGTTTTGATCGAGATTGAATAGGGATTGAATATAAAGTACATCGCACCATGTGCACACCCCTTAAGAGATTATGAATTACATGCTTCCAGTTGTATTTGGATAGTGCGCCTGTTGCCGAACTTTAACCTTTTCAGTGGTGGGGTTTTCTTGGGCATGGCACAACTCCGAGGGTGGTGTGGTTTTTTTTTTTGGCCCAGGAAATACTAATTGCCACCTCGGGGATGTTGCCTATCCTATGGTCCTGCTGCTGCTTCTGCCCCCGTCCGGCACGCTCGGGTATTTGTGCGCCCGGGTATCTGTGTGCCCAAAAGATTGGTGGGGGATTGGTGTGATTGTGGGGCGGGGGGGGGGGGTGCTGCCAGATGGTGCACAACTGTTCATTATTCAAATGCCTACATGGTTCAAGCTAAAGGATTTTAACATATACCTGGGTTATTTTTATTTTTATTTTTCAAGAGAACCTGAACTTGCTACTTCGCTGTCAAAATCTGCCAGCCGTTAACAGAAGTGGAAATGCAATCATGTCAGGTTTAACATTCCTATTCAGTCTAAATGAGGATGGTGTCTGCGTGCTTCAAATTGGATTGTTCCATCCAGTGGGAACACAAGTGAGGAATGCTTCAGTCCATCCAAGGAATTTAACATTCTCTTGCCTGCTACAGAAACAGAATAAACACTTTATATAAAGGGTATTTCCACTGGCACTATTCAACAATAATCTTTGCATTTTTCATATTACTTATTCTTAAATTTTAATATCCTTCAGTAAGAGTCATAACAAACAATATATTGTATTATTAGACAGTGCCTGAGCAGCATTACTGTGTTAGCTGCTAAATAAAATAGTGCTGCATACTTCAAATATAATTGAATCATCGTGTTTTATTGGGTACAAAATTTAAACGCTTTTTCTGTAAATGAGGCTTTGCTATTAAATAATAAGACTGTAAATGTAAAAAATAAACCATACTGGGTGATTTATTAGGGAGTGGGGGGAGCATTGACCATGAACTATCACAAAACAGTTTGGAAGTTTCACGCCTTTCGCACCGATAATTTGCTGTCACACAGTGTACATTGTAAAAATGCTTAGTTGAAAAGCAGAGCACATAACTTAAAATTTTTAGTTGGGTTGAAAAAACTCCCACCAAATCTTTTTGTATGTTAACCGAATCTTGTATGTCACATGGACGTGTGTTTAAATAGCACAAAAGATTTAGGGGGAGATTCTCTAAGCAAGAAATGGGATGCTGCAAGCATCCCCCGCCGGGGCGCGGGGGGCATCGCCAGAAAAATCTGGCGATGCCCCATAGAAGCCAATGGGCTTCTACCGCATCCCACCACCGCCCCGCAACGACCCCCCGCCGCCCCGCACGGACCCCCGCCGCCCCGCATCGCCCCCTCACCTGTGTCCGGGCCGCACAGCGCTGTGCTGCCCGGACCTGTGACCTCCTCCCTGCACTGATCCTCTTCCGGGTGCAAGGAGGAGGAGATCCCGGTGTGGGAGGGAGGGGGGAGCCGCCGGGACCTGCTGGGACCCGGCAACTCTCACCGCAAAGGACAGCTCTTAACGCAAGAGCTTTCCTTTGCTATAATTATCACATATGTTAGAACATATGCGATAATTATAAATGCGATGGGCGGCGAAGGGGGGGCGGAGATTCTTAGAGAATCTCCCCCTTAGTGACTGTCTTGAGGATACTGAAGATGATGAACGTTCCTGATTGTCTTGCACATCAAAAACATATGAAGAAGTGGGGAAAAAAACTTGTGGAAAATTGTTCAAATTAACCATTGGTAAACATCGATAAAGAAACTGTTTGGCAAGTTTACATCAATATCTTAACATCACAAAAGTTTGTCTAGATGGTTTGCAGGCTTCTCACTGCTGAGCGAAAACCGAAAAAAGATAGTAAAATTATACAGGTATTTTGAACAAATTCAAGCAGATTCGCATGTTTTAGGTAAAGTTTTTGGTACTTGTTTCCTAGCACGGCGCCCCCGATGTCCATCTTATGGCATCTGATCACATCGCATGTCATATAGCCGCATGCGATTGATGCGTTTTTTAATAGTACAAGCACCCTGATGGGTGCTTACAATGTTAAATGCACCCCCACGCCACCCCCACTATCAACACAAAGGCGAAGCGCAAACCCGAAGCATGGCGGGTGCAGCGAGCCCGCGAGTGGCGGCGGTACGTGTCCTCCGACCTTTTCATACCCCCACTATCCATGTCGGTGTGGAGTTGATTTTAGATAGTGTGGCGAGTCACCAAGCCCGAAGCGTGGCGAGCGCAGACAGCCCCGAGAGCGGACGCGTATTACTTTACATGTATTCCGCACAATCATCACCAGGAATGAAGAAAGCACTTCATTGCAAATCCATATTCAATGACTCAACATTACTACAAAAATGTTCTTGAAAATATGCGTGAAAGAGGCCTAAGTTGTGTAAAAATGGTTTCATCCTTCATCATGGCAATTCACCAGAGCAACAACCAACATATTGAATATGTAAAACTAGACCATATAGAAATATAAATTAGTAACCTGACTTTCAATTCAACATTCAAGCTCCGCAAACTCACTAGAATAGTTGATAAAATTAGAAACTATGGGGTAGATTTATTAAGCTCAGTGAAATAATAAGTGCCTGGTTTTTATCACCGGCCAATCAGCTCCTACCTGTCATTTTTCAAACTAAGCCTGTAACTTCACAGTTAGGAGCTGATTGGTCGGTGATAAAATCCAGACACTTTATCACTTCACCGAACTTAATAAATCTGCCGCTATATACCATAAAAAAATGGAAAACCAATATCACAGCAAAAGTATCAGAAAACACGGTCAGTTGCAATCATTGAATGTGCCTAGGCTGTTAGTCAAACTTTCACCCATACAGTTCATTGATGGAAAAATCCCATTGCTGTCTGTGTTGAGAACTGCAAGCTTTATTGAGGTAACCCATAAGGTTGCCCTTCATTAACCCTTTGAGTGCCAATTGAATTTGTCAAAATAGGTGTAAAAAAAGTGCCAAGCAAACATTTTATTCATCATAATGACCTGTAATGTTTACCTTATATACAGTAGGAAATATATTTTTTTTATTTGACTTTATATAACAAATGTGAGTGATGATGGCATTTTTAGCTAATATTTTGAACATCTCTCATAGACATGTTAGCACTTGTGAGTTACTGCAATTAAGCTTGCGATTAGCCACAGAATACAGTGCTCCTTAGTCAAACTTGTTTGCGTAATTTTTAACCCCTTGGCTGTCTACTTTGGAACAAAGACGACCGATTTACACTGGAATAGCAGAGGTTTTTTTTACAGTTTACATTGGATTATACTGGACAAGAGGATGTGAATGGCTACAGAGGAAGTAGGTATGTATGTTAGTATGAGTGTTTAATAAACTTATTTTATAATGAGTGTGTACTGTTTTATTTATTTATTTATTTTACATTTGGAACAACAGGTACCCAAAAACCCTTATGGCAAACTTTACTAAGAATACGAATACGAGTATTTCATTTACACATTCGTATTTTGGAGCATAATTTACAAAGGTGTCAAATACAAATTTGTATTTTTCAATGTCGAACGGATTCATATTTTGACATACGTATTCGTATTTTATATTGGTGTCGTATTTACAGTAGTTTTCACATGTGTCTTTTTTACATACATGTTTTTGAAATACTATTCGTATTTTTCCAAAGTAAACCTAACTTAGTTATTGGTCAAAACTACAAACTTGGGTGTGTCCTGAAGGGCCTATATAAGGCCCCAACATGCCCAAACTCCTTGTGGGTTGTAGCTAGGCATGGAGAGGAGAGTGATGGTGAGTTGTGCTGAGTGTGTATTGTGTTATAAGTTGTCCTGTGGTTAGTGTTTGTGTAGTTACTTTATGTTTGTCTACATTGCTGTCTGTGTATATTTTTTTTTTGTAAGTCTTCAGTCTTTGTTTCTGAGTGTGGTGTGTGTGTGTGTGTGTGTGTGTGTGTGTGTGTGTGTGTGTGTGTGTGAGGGAAGGAGTTGGAGTGTGTTGTGTGTGTGTGTGTGTGTGTGTGTGTCTTTTTATTTCTAAGTGTTGTTTTTGTGCAGGAAGTATGTCTGCACAAAAACAACACTTGGTGGGGTTGGGGAATATTACTGAGACCTTCTCTGGTGAAGATGATGCTGGTCAGGAGACTCAGCCCAGTAGCAAGAAACACCACATAGTTAAGTTCAGCCATGCAGAGAGTAGTGCCCTGGTGCATCATGAAGTACCGGCAGCTCCTCTTTGGGCCTTGTGCTGAGAATGTCTCTGTGCGTGTAAAATCCGCTATTTGGGACATGGCTCTGTCTGCAGTGATTGTGAAGAGCAGCCCTCTGCCATTAATACGAATTCAAAATTGTCATAGGACTGACTTCCCAAGGATATATGAGTCATTACATGAGCCAGAATAGCCTGCAAACACACTCATTATCTTAAGGTTTGCATCACAGACCTGCACATTAGTACTTGTGCTTCCATGACAGTTATAATAGGAATGGTGTATATTCCGAGGTGGTCTCAGCGGAACGAGTGTGCAGCTAATCGCACCGAGGACATTAGGCATGGCTGCGATGCGATTAAATGCTACCCTGACATTATGCCACTGTCTTCTGGGTTGGGAAGCAGATAGAGGTAGCAATGTGCTGCTCAAGTGTAGCAAGCACCTGGGTTAGATACCTGGACAGTGTGGACTGTGAGATGCCAATGCCTCTACCAATGACATGTTAGAAACTGCCAGTAGCCAGAAAGTACAACACAGCCAGCAGTCTGTGCAGCCCTGAGACAGTGCGTGATCAGATATACCACAGCCCACACTGCAATATCAGGGAAGTTTTGTGGTCCATTATTATCTATTTCTTGTACACCAGATGTGATAAGCCTGCACAAAGAATGGGTAGCAGGGCATTGCAGTGTATGCCCCATCATGCCCATAATACACCAGTACGGGCAGTACTGGTGGTGTAATGGTTAGCATTAATGCCTTACAGCATTGAGGTCATGGGTTCAATTACCACCATGGCCTTAACTGTGCGGAGTTTGTATATTCTCCCCGTACTTGCGTGGGTTTCCTCCGGGTACTCCGGTTTCCTCCCACAATTCAAAAATATACTGGTAGGTTAATTGGCTCACAACAAAAAGTAATTCTAGAATGAATGTGTATATGTGGTAGGGAATATAGATTGTAAGCTCCATTGGGGCATGTAAATGTTCAAATATTCTCTGTAATGCGCTGCATAATATGTATGCGCTATATAAGAAACTGTTAATAAATAAATAAAATAAATCAGATATCAGATCTGCCATTTTTTCAACAAGCAGAGTAGCATGTGTGTGTGCTTAATGTCCTTTTATAAGGCACTCATTTGTGCCTGGGATTATCTGTGGGCTAATATGTGATTGTTTGCACACGTTAATAGTCTGATTTTGTGAAATACATCTGCAAATTACAGTGTATTTTTTGGGAGTATTTTTTTACAACTTGTACTAGAATACTCCTAGTATACATATGTTAAAAGTCCTATTTTGTGAAATACACCTGCAAATGAAAGTATATTTTTTTGGAGTATTTGTTTACAACTTGTACTAGAATACGCCTAGCATACGTTCGTATTTTGAAATACGATTTGATAGTAAATTTCAAAATTACATTGGAGTAATGTAAAATTAAAGTCATATTCTTTTTGATGGCTTATACTGTACATTCCTATTCGCTGGGGAAACACCCTATGGATGGAGCATCCATTCTAGCAATGTGCGGGGCAAGAAGCAGAGGCTGGGGAGTGTAACAAAAATAAGTGGACACTACCTGGAGGACCAGCACATATAAAGTCAGACCAGATGTGCACAGCATCTGCCACTTCTCTTCCTGTGATAGGTGTGTGCTGGCCTGGCTTTCTGTTTTGGGCAACAGGGAGACTGTCTGTGTCTAGCACCGCATTTCAGTCATTGTCAGGGGCAGATCCAGAAAAAATTAACTGAGGGAGCACCATAGGGAAAAGAGCAATGAGTTATTGTGCATGTGCTGGGAAAATGGGGATGGCCTTGAAATAGGAAATGGGTGATGGGGAGACATTAGATGACATAAAAAATTATGAGGCGACAGGGGCATAATTAACGCTTTGTGGGCCCCATAGTAAAATCATGAAAGGTCCCCCCTCTCACCCATTACAATGCCTTTCAGGTTGGGGGGGGGGAAGAGTGAGTGAGACAAAGAGGATGTTGGGGAAGAGAGAGACAAAAGGGAATACAAAGCGAGAGTGTCAATGAAAGACAGTAATGAGAGAGAGGGTGTCAGGGAGAGAAAGAATTAGAGTGAGAGAGGGTATCGGATGGATGGAGGGGTAAGCAGAGAGGAGAGGGTGCAGAGGAGAGGATTCAGGGAGAGGAGGTGCGGTAGAGTGGAGGAGAAGATAAAGATGAGTGGAGGAGAAGAGGAACAGAGAAAGGGAAGCGGAGGAGAGGAGGAAGGAGGCTGGTGGAGGAGGAGCAGAAGATAAAGAGCAGAGACGAGGGGGAGAAAAGGAGAGGATGCAGGAACGAGAAGGTGAGGTGGAGTGGAAGGGGGAGATGTGGAAGGAGAGTGAAAAAGGAGGAGCAGAGGAGAGGGGGACCAGAGGAGAGAAGGCAGTGAAGAGGAGGAAGGGGAGCAGAGTAGAGGAGGGGTATCAGAGGAGAGGAGGAAGGGGAGCACAGGAGAAGGGGGGCTGGAGGAGTGAGTGTAGGGGAGAGGTGAGGTGGAGTGGAGGAGGGGGAGGAGAGGAAGGTGAGCAGACGAGAGGGGGAGCGGAGGTGACTGAGGAGAGGAGGAGGTGCATCAGAGAGGGGGAGCAGAATGAAGGAGGAGGAGCAGACAAGAGGAGGAAGGAGAGTGGACTAAGCAGAGGAGAGGAGGAGGAGCAAAAAGGAGATGGAGAGGATGAGGGGGAGTGCAGGAAGGAGAATCGAGGAGCAGAGGAGAGAAGGGAGAGCAGGGATGTTAAATAGTTGTTACAGCAGATGTCCCTCCTAATCTGCTCTGTGTTTCCCCCCTCTGTACCTCCTCTTATGGGTGCTGCACTCTCCCTAGGATGGATCTCCTCTGCTCTGTCTGCACCGTGAATGTCCCAGCAGCAGCGTAGGGTCTCCACTCTCCAGCTCCCACTTCCCAGCGCCGGGTCTGCTCCCCTGTCTCTGTGGGTGCCTGGTCTCTTCCTCCTGCTCCTGGAGGATCTCTGCAGCACACAGCAGCAGCGCAGCATCCCCAGCTCCCGCTCTCCAGCACTGGGTCCGCTCCTCTCTCTCCGCGGTGCCTGGTCTCTTCCTCTGGCTCATTGTGCTCGATCTCTGCTGCAGACAGTAACAGCGCAGGGTCTGCCCTCGATCTCCCTGCGCGCAGGGACTGCTTCTGCTTTGGCTTTTTTTTTAAATTAAAAAAATATAAAAGGACAGGGGGGGCATGTGCCTTGGTGCACTTGCCCCCCTTCCCCCCACAAAATCCGCCACTGGTCACTGGACCCAGGCAGGTCCCATCGGCGGCTGGTCTTTGAAGTGGCGGTATGCTTTGCAATATTATGATTACTTTTTTACCGCTGCCTGCCGCCGTTCGTGCCCATCTGTGCATGCGCGTACAGCATTGCTGGGAGCGTGGGAGGGGACGCAGTGACGCGGCCGCACCAACCAATGGCGGGAGGCGGCTGCCTCGTCATCGTGTCCTCTCCCATGCTCCCAGTAATGCTGTGTGTGGCAGGCACAGACGGACATTAACGGCGGCAGCAGTAAAAAAGTAATCATAATGCAAATGTCTGTCCTGGCACTGACAAGCGGCTATAGTCGGGCCGCTTGTCATAGTAATATATGTCAATGCGGTGGGCCAGATCTAAGCGTCTCGCGGGCCGCTTCCGGCCCGCAGGCCGCCTGTTGCCCACCGCTGGACTAGAGTCATCTCCATTCACTAGGGGAGAATAGCATAAACATCCATTTGCAGCTTGCATGTTGGAAAAAAAATCATTCGATGGTCGCAGATCATCAAATGATTTCTACAGCACTCGTAGATGTAAGACACCTCTCTGGTGTCTTACATCTGTGGGCGTGCTGTGCAAGAAGTGGGCGGACAGCTGACATCCGCTGACGTCAGCTGCCCACCCCGTGCACCCGTGTCAGGTGCATTAATGTGGGAACGCACAGCGTTTTTATAGGAATGCCCATGAAACACTGGGCATTCCCATGGGCGCGACACCTCACCGCTGCCCCACTCCTCCTGCCCACACTGCTAGGTGCGAACGGGGCAGCGAACTAGCAGTTTGCCATGCCCGATCGCACCCAACTAGGGATGCCAATCCCAGGGCATTTTTTCAATCCCGGTAGAAAACCCTCCGTGGCCACCCCGCATATTAACTTACGGTGCAGTGCGGCCGGTGAAGCTGGGCGGGCGAAGCCAGGAGCCGGTGGGCAGGAGCCGGGCAGACGAAGCCAGGAGCCGGTGGGTGGGTGGGCACGCACTGCGGCAGTGAAGACGGGTGCTGTCAGGGTGGGAGGGCAGGTGGCACGCTGTGCGGCCTGTGTAGCATGGCATGTGACCTTGTCACGCTGCGCAGAGCTGCACTGCCCGGATGGGAGTAGCCGGGCAGAGTCTGAGCACTCGCTCAGATGCTGCCCGGCATTAGATTGCGCATGCGCAGTCTAATCCCGAAATCCCGGGATTGAAAACTCCAATCCCAGGATTCAAATCCCGACGTTTTTTGAGGCCAAATCCCGCATAACATGTGCAGACGCTGGTCATAAGTTTGATGTGTGAGTTACAGCAGGGAGCAGAGACTGATAATGAGTATTTCCTTTTAAAAAAGTCAGTCCACACAGTCTCAAGCGCTCTCCCCCTGCAGCTGCTGAATCCCAGGTGAAAATATTCAATCAATGATTATTTCAATGGACAATCTCTATGCAGAAACAGGGATTATCTGCAGCGCTGGGTTAATGTGCAATTCTTTATATGGGGTTCGCAGGTTTTCAAAATTAACAGATTGTTCCAGAAGTTTTTTCTTCTTTTACTTAAAAAAACTTTTATTTATGAAGCCAATATATATGCAAAAAAAACTTTTGCCAAAGATATAAGTAAAAAACTTTTCCCAAAGATATGAATAAAAAATTGCAAAAAATACAAAATATAAAACACAGTATACAGTCTCGTTCCTTGCAGAAAAAAAGTTTTAAAATAGGCTCACCGGACCTCTCGGGGGCAGAATCTCCTACCACTTTATCCAAACACAGGGAAAACCCGAAGGGTCACCACAGTGGCAGTGTGGTGCCTGAAGGGAAGAGTACCAGTGAAGGAGCAGCATTTCATCCTGCTAAAGAAATCCCACTGAGAAACATCTAAGTGGTAGGAGATTCTGCCCCCGAGAGGTCCGGTGAGCCTATTTTAAAACTTTTTTTCTGCAAGGAACGAGACTGTATACTGTGTTTTATATTTTGTATTTTTTGCAATTTTTTATTCATATCTTTGGGAAAAGTTTTTTACTTATATCTTTGGCAAAAGTTTTTTTTGCATATATATTGGCTTCATAAATAAAAGTTTTTTTAAGTAAAAGAAGAAAAAACTTCTGGAACAATCGAAAACCTGCGAACCCCATATAAAGAATTGCACATTAACCCAGCGCTGCAGATAATCCCTGTTTCTGCATAGAGAATGAGTATTTCCTATTTTCTGGATAATGCTGCGATATATTAAGGCCCTCATTCTGATTGACCCACAAAGCTGCAAAATTGGTCAAAAAATTGTACAGTGTGTATGCACCCTTATATCTGCAGCACCCCTTCACGGGAAGAGAGCAGGCAGCTGACTTCACACGTCACCAGCCTGGCACCCGCGTCACCAGTTCCTACCCATGGGAGCACCCAGCGTTTTCATGGGAACGCCCATAAAATTCTTGGCGTTTCCATGGACGATACTCATGGCCGTTGCCCCATGCCCTATGCCTGCACTGCTACATGCGAAAGGGCCCAGCAAATTATTCACCAAGCTCGGTGGCACAAAGCAACTGCACATGCGCAGTAGCTAAACATTGCTACTCTGTGTGAAAGAATCAGGGCCTAAGCCTCAGATTTATAAGTGCATTGGCTGCAGTTGTACCAGTGGATTTACACCCAACATGTTTAGAGTTATTCACAAAGCACTTTATTTGAACGACTTTAGCGATTCACGTCACACTACTTTTCTGGTATATAGATAGGAATTAGGCACATAAATGCTGTTTCTCCCCCTTTTGCTTGCAATACTCCATCACTTACCATAAATCCATATTGGATCCAGAAAGTTGTTCTACATAATTCCACTGTGAGCAGTAAAATTCTTATGAGAAATGATGATGTGAGAGACTCTGTTGACTAAATTGCTTATTATTCTGAAAGAACGGGGCCTGACACATTCTTTCATTTACATCTTTTCTTGGCACTTGCATTTATATTCCGGGTCTGCGGAGGCCTGCAATTTGAAGCTATGGAAACAATTTATTGGGGGAAAAAATAACGTCATTATTGGTGTGATTTGATCTCCAATGAACCATGCCAATGCAATCCAGTGCAACTCCCTGTGTCACTAGGCAGGTACAAAGAATGTTTTCATAATAGTGCAGAGTACACTTCACAGACTCAGGAATAGGAAAATACATCTCTACTAAAATAAGAAATGTAGAAATTTAAGATGAATTCCTAACACCACAAACTGAACCAGATATGTTTTATGTGTGTAAGGGGGAAAGTTACTAAGCAGCAGGTTGGGCAGCTTTTTGAAGCTGGTAGGGATCACTACAAATTGAGGGTGGGTTGATGCACAACTCAGCCCACCATCAATTTTTTTTAAACCCTGATCCCACTGCCACCCTGCTGTAAAACAAATGACAGATATTAGAAACTTAATATTATAATATATTATTATATATATGCATTGCACACCTTGCATCCATTTCTACCTTGCATTATTAATATTATTATTATTATTATTATTATTATTATTATTATTATTATTATTGTGAAGTTGTCAACATTAAAAAAAAGGTGGCACAGATTTTATTTATATTTTATTTGTAAAGATACTAAAGGGGACACATTTATTATATATGAGACACATTATTACAATAATAATAATGTTGATAATAATAAAGGGGCACAGGTTGTTGTTATTGTTCTACTGTATCCATTGTGGGATAGCCACGCCCCTCCACCTAATAATTACGCCCACACAATGGCTGCACACATTCATTCAGTGTCCGACCATTGCAATACTTCTCCTCAAAAATGTTTTCTGACTATGACCCAGACCCTAGTCCAATGAAACACTCATCATCACCCTCCCTTGCTGTGTCTATTTTATCTTTGCCAGTTCTTGTCATCATTTAGTAGCTCAGAAAACAAAGTATGTATACAAGTGCATGGAGTACTCAGAGGACACATAATTACTTACATCCCTAATAAAAGTAAAGACTAAAGACACTAAAACCACACAGCAGGTTTTTTTTTAAAGACCTTGGCGACATACAATAATTTTTATCTGTCTAGTCCAAGTGACAACTCCCTGGAAATATATACTAAATAAGTCCAACTCTCACGTGCTCAGAATATATTACACTGCAGAAAATAATGTCCTGAATGGCCTAGAACAGGGGTGTCAAACTCAAATTCATCGGGGCCGCATCAGCAGTTTGGTCACCCTCAAAGGGCCGGTTGTATCTGTAGGACTACGTGTCCACTCTTTATTATCATAAATTATTGTCACTGCATTCAATTATTGTATACTCAGCAGTAGCATTTCCCTCCTGCTATTGCTGTGAACTGCAGTGCATTAGGGCACACGCTGCCTGCACAGGGGGGCAGCACTCAGTCTTAGGGCATATGTCCTGCTTATTATCATGGGACACAGCAATTAATGATGGGCTGCAATATGCCAGTGCACACACACACATAGGCAGAGAGTTTGACACTTACCCGCTCTGATGCGTCCACTCCAGTCTGAGCTGCTCCACCACCAAGGACACAGCTGCGCTCTCACACAGGCGCATTTCCCCCTCCCTCCTGTGAGTAGCGCTCCTCGCACTATCTATCCAGGAGTGGGGGGCAGCGTGCTCCCGGTCACTGTGCAGTGCACACTCAGCAGTAAGTAACCTGGAGCGCACAGCAGCAGCAGCACCATTCACCACGACGGACCTGCTCTTTCCTCTCTCTGGCACCTATACAGCAGGTGGGAGCGGAGGAGGGGTTGACGACCGGCGGCACTGCGCTAGAGGGCAGACGTTCTCTGGCTTGTAGGCTGCCGCGCATGCGCTAAAGAGGCGGCTTTCTTGTTAAAAAAAAAAATGAGAATAAAATGTGAAGGCTGGCGGCGGCGGCAGCTGCGCGGGCCACATGAAGAGGTCTGGCGGGCCGGATTTGGCCCGCGGGCCTTGTGTTTGACACCCCTGGCCTAGAAGGAGAATAAGGACTAGATGTACTAAGCTAAACAAGTGATAAAGTGCCAGCCAATCAGTTCCTAACTGCCATGTTATAGGCTGTGATTAAAAAATGACAGTTAGGATCTGATTGGCTGGTATTGTATTACTCTCCATTCTATCCCTTTTTCAAGTCTTACTACATCTAGCACTAAAGGTGCATACACACGGGGTGATTTTGTGTAATATCGTGGGAAATATGGTCGCTGAGCGACCATATTTCCCACGATGGGAGTGTGCACAGGCGATATATCGCCGGGTGCACGCTCACGTTTTTACCCCTGTAGTGATCGCTGGTTACAGGAACATGCTCCTGCGACCAGCTGATTTTCACTGCCGGGCTCCCCCCGGCAGTTTCTTTTTCATCAGCGACCATCTCTGGTCGCTGATGAACAGGAGACAAAGCAATATATTGCTCAGCAATATATTGCTGAGCAATATATTGCTCAACAATATATCTCCCCCGTGTGTACGGGGCTTTAGGGTCAGATGTGCTAAGTTTCAAAAAGTGATAAAGTGGAAAGAGATAACCTACCAGCCAACCAGCACCTAGTTGTCATTTTTCAAACACAGCTTGTAACTTTTTTTCATTACCCCATCTAATATACTGTATGTCCTCCAGGGTCTACTATTACTTATTACTAGAGACAGGATTATATGCAACATAAAAAGCTTGAAATATGCATGCAAATATGCATGAAAAATACTTAAAATATGCATGAAAAGTGTTAAAATATGCTACATTAAATAATAAAAAAAGTAATTTTTTTACTTATTTATTTAAAAATCAGCATAAAATTAGTTGCAAATAAACCTCAAAAATAGGTCCACAGCATCTGCTGATGTCTAGTGCTATACAGCAGACTTCAGCGTCCAAAGCTCTTCTTGCATCAACTACATGGACCCTCATTTCCAGCGCCGTTGGATCAAATGTCAGCATAGCGTGTGAGCGCGGCACAGTGAAAGGCTTCCTCCCTGCACCACATACTCACTGAGACACGGCATTTTCTCCATGCCGCGTGATGTCACAACCCTTCTGCCCGCCTCCTCTGCTGCAGAAGTCTGTCTCTTGGTGTAAAGTCCCAGGTCAGGGGCAGGCAAAGGTTCAGGAACTTCGTAATGTCATCTGCCCGACTGACTTTTATCAACATGGATTGGCAGCCTAGAGCAGTGTCAGACATAGCGTACATCCAAGGTTCCCCACACTGCACACATATTGCCCCAGCCTGCACACTCTACCACTACCTGGCCAGCAGCAGCAGGGCAAAGCAGTGCTGTGACTCGCCGGTGGAAAGGGGGCAGGGCCTAAAATATGCACCATAACTAGATTTTAGGTGAAATATGCAATAACCAGTGAGAATGGGCAAAATATGCAAATGCATATGCAAATATGCAAATGCATATAATCCTGTCTCTACTTATTACACACAGACACAGTGGCTGGTGAAAGTCATGTTTAATTATTTTATTTGGAAAGGCAAAATAACTAGGACAGGAAAGTCCCAATTATAGCTATCTAAATCCATATATATATATATATATATATATATATATATCTAGAGAAAATATAGAACAGAGGGGCGCTCCATGGTGCATGTAAATGATATATTTATTATGGAGGAACAAACACTCCTTAAAAAGGATAAAAGCAATTGCTCGTACCAATAAAAGAACAGTGTGGGCTGGTTACCACATGATAAAACAAACAATACCACGGCAAATCTGCTCCAACCGCATCTCCACTGGCATCAGGTCGACAGGGACTCGCAGACGCTGGGTTGCGCCGACAGGACTCGGAAACCGGAGGCCGGGGACACAGGCAGAAGACAGCGCCGGGACACAGTCAGCACGGGTATCACTGACCAAGCCCTAACATGTTTCGTCAGAGACTTCGTCAGAGGGCGTGGTTCAGTGACTACCCGAGGATAATTTATCCCAACTATCCACCAATCAGAATCTCTGAAATGCCGGTGATGTCATGTACTAATGACAGGTGGGGTGAAAGCCTTACAGGTGATTTGAGTTTCACCACAGACACACTTTGTGCAAAAGAATATTAAAGCCGCAGATCTAATGCGGATTTATAGGTGCCTTGAATAGTTAAATATATTATCAAGGTGGAACACCTTATATATATATATATACCAAAAATGTTTATGGCATTTCAAAGTTTCCAATGTTGGGAACAATAAAAAGAAATTTATGAATATAAAATTTCATTAAATACACAATATATCAATTTTACATGTGCAAATATGCAAATAATTTTACAATCATGAAAAACAATATATTTTCTTTATACAAATATATCATTAAAAATGTCATAAAAATTTCATGAAAAATCACATAAAAATACATAAAAATATACAAATACATATAGAAAAAAAAAATTATACATATAGAAAAAAACTTATACATATAGAAAAAAACCTTATACATATAGAAAAAAAACCATGCATTACAAAACAGTAGAATATCGATGAAGCAGGATTTTTTAGAAAATTGCTGAAAAACATAAAAAGACATTACTGGTTAATATACGGGGTGATTTCATAACCTTCATTTAATCCCAAAGGAACCAATGTATTTAACTTCAGAATCCAATGGGTTTCACGGCGCAATAATAATTTTTCTCTATCCCCTCCTCGTTTGGGGGGCAAAACCTGTTCAATTATTCTGAAAACCGCTCCACTGGGGTCACTGTTATGGAAAGTTTTAAAGTGCCTTGGAACACTATGGTTTGTTAGACCATTTTTTATATTTCTCATGTGTTCCAAAGCCCTTATTTTAAAAACTCGTTTCGTTTTTCCAACATAGTGAAGGTCACATTTACAGGACAAAACATAAACTACAAATGTTGAATTGCAGTTTGTAAACTGTTGTGGTTTAATAGCTGATAATTTTGGATTAGTTAAGTCTGCTCCTCTCGCTATATTTTTACAGACTTTACAGCTATTACACTGATAACATCCTTTTAAATCCCAAAAAGTTGTAGTAGTGGGATTCTGACATGTATTACTTAGCTGGCTCTTGGCGATCATATTCTTTAGTCCTCGCTTTTTTGTACACTATCTTGGGTCGTGATGGTAATGACTCTCCAAGAATAGGATCCAGCTTAAGAATATGCCAGTTATTATCCAATATACGCTTAATCTCTTTCTCTTTATCATTAAATTGCGTGACAAAGGAACAATGGTCATCTATGTGACCAGTTTTATTATTCACACTTTTATATTGTAAGAGATTATTGCGTTCTAATCCACGTGCTCTATCTCTAGCTCTATTAATGGTGTTAATAGGGTACCCCCTTTCACTGAATCTCTCAGTGTATATATCTGCTTGGGTATCATATGTTACAATATTAGAGCAATTTCTGCGAAGTCGAATAAACTGTGAGAAAGGAATATTTTGTTTCCAAGAGTCCAAATGGCAACTCTGGAATTCCAGATAACTATTACAATCGACTTGTTTGAAATATGTGGAAGTCTCAATGGACTTAACATCAGGGTAATTTTCCACACTCAACATTAAATCCAAAAATTCAATCTTAGTTTTGTGAAAATTATAAGTAAATGAAAGATTATAACTATTTTGATTCAAAACATCGACAAATGATTTAAATGATGCGTCATCACCCCTCCACACTATCATAATATCATCGATGTATCTTTTGAATAAAATTACATTGCTCAGCAATTCAGGGGTTAAAACATTATGTTCCCAGTCCCCCATATACAGGTTAGCCAGACTTGGGGCACAGATCGTTCCCATCGCCGTGCCCCAAGTCTGGAGGTACCAGCACCCCAAAAACTCGAAATAGTTATATTCGAGAACAAATTTCAGACAATCACATATAAACTTAATTTTCACTGGTGACAACTTGCTTTTAGAGAGAAGAACTCTCTCTATTGATTCAATACCCTTTTGGTGTGGGATTTTCGTGTATAATGATGAAACATCGATGGTCCCGAAACTCAGACCATCGTCCCATTCTATGTCTTTAAGGATCTGCAACATATGGGTAGAATCTTTTACATATGTTGGCAATGCAGGGACATATTGTTTAATGTATGCATCCACAAATTCAGATAAACGTGAGGTGAGTGATCCGATACCAGCCACTATCGGACGCCCCGGGGGGGCGTGTCCGATTCTTGTGGAGTTTTGGCAGGTAATAGAATGTCGCTAGGTTGGGGGTAACATTGTGAAGATATTTAAATTCATCCAATGAAATACATTTATCAACCAATCCCTTTTTCAGCAATATTTCTAAGTCACCTATAAACGCTTTTGTGGGATCATGGGCTAACTTTTTATAGGATACCTCATCTGATAACAAGTTATTAGCCTCCTGTATATACATTTCTCTATCTAGGATAGCAATACCTCCCCCTTTGTCTGCATTTTTAATAACAATCGATGTATCATTCATCAATTCAGTTAGAGCTTTCCTTTCGCGAAAGGATAGATTAGAGGGATTTTTTCGATTGAGATCTATTTTATCAAGGTCTCTTTTTACCAGCTCCGTAAACATATCTAGGTGTGGGCCCCTAGATTCAACTGGGTAAAAAGTCGACTTCAGTTTAAGACCTGAAGATTCATCTGCTGTTATTGACGATGAAGGTAGAGAAACCTCGCCATCTTTTTTTTAAAAATGGCGTTTCAGTGTTAGTTTTCTAACAAATAGATTTAGGTCTATTTGTAGGTCTACTTTATTAGGCAGAGCCGAGGGAGCAAAAGACAGCCCTTTTAGTAACAACGATTTTTCTGAGGGATTGAGTAATTTTTTAGACAGGTTATAAATGCCATGGGACTCCAAGTCCTCAATCACAGGTTCTTGGATGTCTACTATAATACTCTGATTTTTGACTCCCTTCCTGATTGTTCCTGACCCTCGATTTCCCCTAGTCGTCTTTTTCCCCGGACAGGTGTTCTGGGGGGTGGGGGGTTTTGTATAGGGTTTTTTGGGCGTGCGCCCTGATCTAAAAAATGATCAGTATGTTGATTTTTCTGCTCATTTGAAGAGCGTAAGCGCTCAAATCTGTTATTATTAGAGACAGGATTATATGCATTTGCATATTTGCCTATGCATTTGCATATTTTGCCCATTCTCACTGGTTATTGCATATTTTACCTAAAATCTAGTGATGGTGCATATTTTAGGCCCCACCCGCGAGTTACAGCACTGCTTTGCCCTGCTGCTGCTGGCCAGGTAGTGGTAGAGTGTGCAGGCTGGGGCAATATGTGCGCAGTGTGGGGAACCTTGGATGTACGCTATGTCTGACACTGCTCTAGGCTGCCAATCCATGTTGATAAAAGTCAGTCTGGGCAGATGCCATTACGAAGCTCCTGAACCTTTGCCTGCCCCTGGCCTGGGACTTTACACCAAGAGACAGACTTCTGCAGCAGAGGAGGCGGGCAGAAGGGTTGTGACATCACGCGGCGCGGAGGAAATGCCGTGTCACAGTGCATATGCGGAGCAAGGAGGAAGCCTTCCACTGCGCCGCCCTCACACACTATGCTGACATTTGATCCATCGGCGCTGGAGATGAGGGTCCATGTAGTTGATGCAAGAAGAGCTTTGGACACTGCAGTCTGCTGTAGCAGCCAGCATACTGACATCTGCAGATGCTGTGGGCCTATTTTTGAGGTTTATTTGCAACTAATTTTATGCTGATTTTTAAATAAATAAGTAAAAAAATTACTTTTTTTATTATTTAATGTAGCATATTTAAACACTTTTCATGCATATTTTAAGTATT
This sequence comes from Crinia signifera, assembly GCF_055691185.1. Taxonomy (NCBI): domain Eukaryota; kingdom Metazoa; phylum Chordata; class Amphibia; order Anura; family Myobatrachidae; genus Crinia; species Crinia signifera. The sequence continues at coordinate 316,489,296 of NC_139217.1, read as the reverse complement.
TTTCATGCATATTTGCATGCATATTTCAAGCTTTTTATGTTGCATATAATCCTGTCTCTAGTTATTATGAACAAAACCTCTCGGCTCGTCATAGACTGGTTTTCTGCCAGTGTAATTTAGGGTCTCCCATCTGGTAGTTCTTTTTATATCTAGGACGTACTACAGTCCAATAATAACAGATTTGAGCGCTTACGCTCTTCAAATGAGCAGAAAAATCAACATACTGATAATTTTTTAGATCAGGGCGCACGCCCAAAAAACCCTATACAAAACCCCCCACCCCTCAGAACACCTGTCCGGGGAAAAAGACGACTAGGGGAAATCGAGGGTCAGGAACAATCAGGAAGGGAGTCAAAAATCAGAGTATTATAGTAGACATCCAAGAACCTGTGAATGAGGACTTGGAGTCCCATGGCATTTATAACCTGTCTAAAAAATTACTCAATCCCTCAGAAAAATCGTTGTTACTAAAAGGGCTGTCTTTTGCTCCCTCGGCTCTGCCTAATAAAGTAGACCTACAAATAGACCTAAATCTATTTGTTAGAAAACTAACACTGAAACGCCATTTTTTTAAAAAAGATGGCGAGGTTTCTCTACCTTCATCGTCAATAACAGCAGATGAATCTTCAGGTCTTAAACTGAAGTCGACTTTTTACCCAGTTGAATCTAGGGGCCCACACCTAGATATGTTTACGGAGCTGGTAAAAAGAGACCTTGATAAAATAGATCTCAATCGAAAAAATCCCTCTAATCTATCCTTTCGCGAAAGGAAAGCTCTAACTGAATTGATGAATGATACATCGATTGTTATTAAAAATGCAGACAAAGGGGGAGGTATTGCTATCCTAGATAGAGAAATGTATATACAGGAGGCTAATAACTTGTTATCAGATGAGGTATCCTATAAAAAGTTAGCCCATGATCCCACAAAAGCGTTTATAGGTGACTTAGAAATATTGCTGAAAAAGGGATTGGTTGATAAATGTATTTCATTGGATGAATTTAAATATCTTCACAATGTTACCCCCAACCTAGCGACATTCTATTACCTGCCAAAACTCCACAAGAATCGGACACGCCCCCCGGGGCGTCCGATAGTGGCTGGTATCGGATCACTCACCTCACGTTTATCTGAATTTGTGGATGCATACATTAAACAATATGTCCCTGCATTGCCAACATATGTAAAAGATTCTACCCATATGTTGCAGATCCTTAAAGACATAGAATGGGACGATGGTCTGAGTTTCGGGACCATCGATGTTTCATCATTATACACGAAAATCCCACACCAAAAGGGTATTGAATCAATAGAGAGAGTTCTTCTGTCTAAAAGCAAGTTGTCACCAGTGAAAATTAAGTTTATATGTGATTGTCTGAAATTTGTTCTCGAATATAACTATTTCGAGTTTTTGGGGTGCTGGTACCTCCAGACTTGGGGCACGGCGATGGGAACGATCTGTGCCCCAAGTCTGGCTAACCTGTATATGGGGGACTGGGAACATAATGTTTTAACCCCTGAATTGCTGAGCAATGTAATTTTATTCAAAAGATACATCGATGATATTATGATAGTGTGGAAGGGTGATGAATCATCATTTAAATCATTTGTCGATGTTTTGAATCAAAATAGTTATAATCTTTCATTTACTTATAATTTTCACAAAACTAAGATTGAATTTTTGGATTTAATGTTGAGTGTGGAAAATTACCCTGATGTTAAGTCCATTGAGACTTCCACATATTTCAAACAAGTCGATTGTAATAGTTATCTGGAATTCCAGAGTTGCCATTTGGACTCTTGGAAACAAAATATTCCTTTCTCACAGTTTATTCGACTTCGCAGAAATTGCTCTAATATTGTAACATATGATACCCAAGCAGATATATACACTGAGAGATTCAGTGAAAGGGGGTACCCTATTAACACCATTAATAGAGCTAGAGATAGAGCACGTGGATTAGAATGCAATAATCTCTTACAATATAAAAGTGTGAATAATAAAACTGGTCACATAGATGACCATTGTTCCTTTGTCACGCAATTTAATGATAAAGAGAAAGAGATTAAGCGTATATTGGATAATAACTGGCATATTCTTAAGCTGGATCCTATTCTTGGAGAGTCATTACCATCACGACCCAAGATAGTGTACAAAAAAGCGAGGACTTTAAAGAATATGATCGCCAAGAGCCAGCTAAGTAATACATGTCAGAATCCCACTACTACAACTTTTTTGGATTTAAAAGGATGTTATCAGTAATAGCTGTAAAGTCTGTAAAAATATAGCGAGAGGAGCAGACTTAACTAATCCAAAATTATCAGCTATTAAACCACAACAGTTTACAAACTGCAATTCAACATTTGTAGTTTATGTTTTGTCCTGTAAATGTGACCTTCACTATGTTGGAAAAACGAAACAAGTTTTTAAAATAAGGGCTTTGGAACACATGAGAAATATAAAAAATGGTCTAACAAACCATAGTGTTCCAAGGCACTTTAAAACTTTCCATAACAGTGACCCCAGTGGAGCGGTTTTCAGGTTGAACAGGTTTTGCCCCCCAAACGAGGAGGGGATAGAGAAAAATTATTATTGCGCCGTGAAACCCATTGGATTCTGAAGTTAAATACATTGGTTCCTTTGGGATTAAATGAAGGTTATGAAATCACCCCGTATATTAACCAGTGATGTCTTTTTATGTTTTTCAGCAATTTTCTAAAAAATCCTGCTTCATCGATATTCTACTGTTTTGTAATGCATGGTTTTTTTTCTATATGTATAAGGTTTTTTTCTATATGTATAAGTTTTTTTCTATATGTATAATTTTTTTTTCCTATATGTATTTGTATATTTTTATGTATTTTTATGTGATTTTTCATGAAATTTTTATGAAATTTTTAATGATATATTTGTATAAAGAAAATATATTGTTTTTCATGATTGTAAAATTATTTGCATATTTGCACATGTAAAATTGATATATTGTGTATTTAATGAAATTTTATATTCATAAATTTCTTTTTATTGTTCCCAACATTGGAAACTTTGAAATGCCATAAACATTTTTGGTATATATATATATATATATATATATATAAGGTGTTCCACCTTGATAATAATATATTTAACTATTCAAGGCACCTATAAATCCGCATTAGATCTGCGGCTTTAATATTCTTTTGCACAAAGTGTGTCTGTGGTGAAACTCAAATCACCTGTAAGGCTTTCACCCCACCTGTCATTAGTACATGACATCACCGGCATTTCAGAGATTCTGATTGGTGGATAGTTGGGATAAATTATCCTCGGGTAGTCACTGAACCACGCCCTTTGACGAAGTCTCTGACGAAACATGTTAGGGCTTGGTCAGTGATACCCGTGCTGACTGTGTCCCGGCGCTGTCTTCTGCCTGTGTCCCCGGCCTCCGGTTTTCGAGTCCTGTCGGCGCAACCCAGCGTCTGCGAGTCCCTGTCGACCTGATGCCAGTGGAGATGCGGTTGGAGCAGATTTGCCGTGGTATTGTTTGTTTTATCATGTGGTAACCAGCCCACACTGTTCTTTTATTGGTACGAGCAATTGCTTTTATCCTTTTTAAGGAGTGTTTGTTCCTCCATAATAAATATATCGTTTACATGCACCATGGAGCGCCCCTCTGTTCTATATTTTCTCTAGATTCATACGTCCTGACCCTGGATGCTTGGTCATTTTCCAATTGAGGGAGCTGCAGTCTATATCATTGGACTTTGGTGAAACTTCTGTGCCTCTTTGTTTAAAGGGCTAACATTGCTGGACTCATTAGAGACTTGAAAATCATCAGCGCCACCTGCACTACGGTTTTTTCTATATATATATATATATATATATATATATATACAGTATATATAGAAGACAAGATACCCAGCGCAAATAGTCCTCAAAATGCAGTATAAAGTCCACAATCTCCGTCAATGTGTGCTGTCCTCTTCATGCAGGATCGTACCAAGCCCCAAAATGTACACTTGCAAAAAAAGTCAAGAGTGACAAGTCATGAGACAGTACTATTAAAGCATCGTTGCTTTATTTATAAAGATGATAAAAAAGGTGTGGGTAAATGGTATCCCAATGGCGGGGATGAGTCACTGAGGGGGAAGAGGGATGCAAGGGGGGGTATCCGATGGCAGCACTGATGTTAGTGCTGTTCTGTCTGTGAATGCCGGTATGAATATCTGCAATTGCAGACAGGAGGGGAAATAAGTCAAATGAGTGCGTGGAGCACAGGGGGTGGTGCAGGGGGCTGGCGTCCCGTCCCCCCGCAGTGCACCTCTCACCTGTGTTCTGAAGTCGGAAGGTCCCGCGACGTTCCTTGTAGTTCTTCTCAGCCGCAGCACATACAGCGTGTGGAAGACGCTGTGTGCTCAGCTCTGCAGTGACGCGGTCGAGCGCGACTTCCGGGTCCCGGCGCCTGGTTGCCATTGAGACCGTAGCCGCGTTCTGTGGCGTCTGCGCTGCAGGCTCAACTCCCAGCCGGGAGGAGACTTAGATGTGAATGTGGGAGCAAATGTGCTGGTGTCAAACGCGTTTCGACCGCTGTGCGGTCTTTTTCAAGGATGGTGAGAAGTGTTCCAAGTCAGTAATTTATTGCAGAGGATCAACATGCCCTCTAGGTTTCTGATAGGTTCTAGTAACATGTGGGAGTGTTCATGATGAGGTTGCGTGATTGCAGCTGCCTGTAGTGGAAATTGCTGTCTCAAATTGCCTGGTGTGTGGCTCTCATTTTGAATCATGCACTAAGTAGGTGTTTTAGAAGTTTTGGTGGTGCAAGTTTGTTGAGAGGATTGCTCTGTGATGGAGGGGGTACCTGATGGGCTCATTCAGTCAGCCCAATGTACCATTATTAAAGTCAATGTTAAGGCCCATGGGGTGCAGAGTCTTTAAAGTGAACATCCAGAATAATTCTCTTTTATTCAGGATGTCTAAGTGATCCCCCCCTCTCCAATTGATGTCGGGAGCTTCTATTGCAGTGAAAACTAATCCCTTGGGGTTAGAGTTGTGAATCTCTTTAAAATGCATCGACACACTATGCTTGGTGTACCCCATTTTTATGTTACGGATGTGCTCGTAAAGTCTCACTTTAAGGGGCCTCGTGGTTCTGCCTACATATTCCATTCCACAGGGGCACCTTAGGAGACATATAACCCCCTTGGTTTTACATGATATATGGTGTCTGTGTTTGAATGAGAGATTAGTGGTAGTGGAGGTCCAAGTCGGTGAGATTTTGGTGGAGGGGTTGGTCAGGTTTTTACACCCCGCACACCGGCCGCAGTAGAAGAACCCTTTCTTGTCGGTAAGGGTGGTTTGTCTGTTTACTGTGGGTTTGATGTGATTTTTGACAAGTTTCTGTCTTAGGTCAGGTGCTTTACGGAATATGAGTCTGGGCCTATCTGGTAGAATGTCCTTGAGTTGGTGGTCCTGTCTGAGTATATGCCAGTGTTTTTTTCAGTATGCTCTTGAGTTGGTTGGAGGATTGGTTAAACTGTGTTATGAAATTGATTTCCTGTGTCATCTGTGAGTCGGTGGGGTTTTTGTTAATGAGGGTGGCGGATCTGTCCATGGCGGATATGTCTTTGTATGCTTGGTCAACTATGTCCTGGTCGTAATGCTTGTCTAAGAGTTGTTCCCTGAGTTGTATGGATTGTGTATGGAAATCTTCATTTTTAGAACAGTTCCGTTTGATACGGCGGAACTGTCCTCTGGGGATATTTTGAAGCCATGGTTTATGATGCCCGCTATTGTAAAGAATGTAACTGTTAACATCCACCTGTTTCCTGTATGTCTTTGTGTGTATTGTGTTGGATTCTATGAAGACTTCTAGATCAAGGAATTGTACTATAGTTTGGCTGGCTGTTGAGGTGAATTGCAGATTTCTGTCGTTGTGGTTGAGGTATTGCATAAATTGTTCCAATGAGTGTTGGGTGCCCTTCCAAATGAAAATGCAGTCATCTATGTATCGCCGCCATAGGATCAAATTGGCGCTCCAGTCACGCTCCCCCATATGTAGTCCTCCTCCCACTTACCCATAAAGAGGTTAGCGTAACTGGGTGCCACTTTTGATCCCATGGCGGTCCCTGTGGTCTGTAAGTAAAAAGTGCCATTAAACCATGTATAATTGTGGTGTAGTATGAAATCGATGGAGTCAATGATAAACTGTATCTGGTCCTGTTGTAGTGTTTGTGTTTTTTGGAGGAAGTGTCTGGTGCTGTCTAAACCTTGGTGATGTTTAATGACGGTATAAAGTGATGTGACGTCACTGGTGACCAGCCAGTAATCTTCTTGCCATTCTATTGTTTGTAATGTGTTGATGATGTCGGTGGTGTCCCTTATGTATGACGGTAGTTGCTTTACAATGTCTTGAAGGAAGGTGTCAGTGTATTGTGCTAAGTTGGAGCTGATGGAGTCAATGCCTGAGATTATTGGTCGTCCGGGTGGTTTATGTAAGTCTTTGTGTATTTTAGGTAGGTAATAGAAAACGGGAATTTTGGGATGTGTTTGTCTGATGAAGTTGTGTTCTGCTTTATTGAGGATTCCAGTTGTATGTCCTGTGTTTAGTAGGTCATGTAGTTCTTTGTTGAATTTGGATGTCGGGTCATGTGGTAGTATCTGATATGTGTCTTGATCTCCAAGGAGTCTGAGTGATTCAGTGATGTAGTCTGCTTTGTTTAGTATGACTATGCCACCCCCTTTATCTGCCGGTTTTATTATGATCTGGTTGTTGTTTTCTAGGCTTTTTAGTGCTTGTCTTTCATTGGCTGTCATGTTTTGTTTGTGTTTGTGGTGGTTGGTTGTAGTCAGTTGTTCCAAGTCTTCTGTAACCAATGTTTCGAATGTTTTGATCTGGTGGCTCTTGACGTGTGTGGGATTGAAGGTAGACTTGGGTTTTAGTGTGGTATGTGAGTATATGTCTGGTTCTATGTTGCTGTTCCTGATGATGGGGTTTGTCATGAAGTATTTCTTCAGACAGAGTTTTCTTGTAAAGGCCTGTAGGTTGCAGTATGTTTCAAATTTATCTGTTTTTTTGTTAGGAGCAAACTTGAGTCCTTTGGCAAGGACATCAAGTTGTTGTGGAGACAGTGTGGTGTTGCTTAGATTAAATATCTGAGTGTGTTTGTTGGCGGGTTCTACTGTGGTATGATGATGTGTTTTTGTTTTTAAAAACAAAAACACATCAACATACCACAGTAGAACCCGCCAACAAACACACTCAGATATTTAATCTAAGCAACACCACACTGTCTCCACAACAACTTGATGTCCTTGCCAAAGGACTCAAGTTTGCTCCTAACAAAAAACCAGATAAATTTGAAACATGCGACCTACAGGCCTTTACAAGAAAACTCTGTCTGAAGAAATACTTCATGACAAACCCCATCATCAGGAACAGCAACATAGAACCAGACATATACTCACATACCACACTAAAACCCAAGTCCACCTTCAATCCCACCAACGTCAAGAGCCACCAGATCAAAACATTCGAAACATTAGTTACAGAAGACTTGGAACAACTGACTACAACCAACCACCACAAACACAAACAAAACATGACAGCCAATGAAAGACAAGCACTAAAAAGCCTAGAAAACAACAACCAGATCATAATAAAACCGGCAGATAAAGGGGGTGGCATAGTCGTACTAAACAAAGCAGACTACATCACTGAATCACTCAGACTCCTTGGAGATCAAGACACATATCAGATACTACCACATGACCTGACATCCAAATTCAACAAAGAACTACATGACCTACTAAACACAGGACATACAACTGGAATCCTCAATAAAGCAGAACACAACTTCATCAGACAAACACATCCCAAAATTCCCGTTTTCTATTACCTACCTAAAATACACAAAGACTTACATAAACCACCCTGACGACCAATAATCTCAGGCATTGACTCCATCAGCTCCAACTTAGCACAATACACTGACACCTTCCTTCAAGACATTGTAAAGCAACTACCGTCATACATAAGGGACACCACCGACATCATCAACACATTACAAACAATAGAATGGCAAGAAGATTACTGGCTGGTCACCAGTGACGTCACATCACTTTATACCGTCATTTAACATCACCAAGGTTTAGACAGCACCAGACACTTCCTCCAAAAAACACAAACACTACAACAGGACCAGATACAGTTTATCATTGACTCCATCGATTTCATACTACACCACAATTATACATGGTTTAATGGCACTTTTTACTTACAGACCACAGGGACCGCCATGGGATCAAAAGTGGCGCCCAGTTACGCTAACCTCTTTATGGGTAAGTGGGAGGAGGACTACATATGGGGGGAGCGTGACTGGAGCGCCAATTTGATCCTATGGCGGCGATACATAGATGACTGCATTTTCATTCGGAAGGGCACCCAACACTCATTGGAACAATTTATGCAATACCTCAACCACAACGACAGAAATCTGCAATTCACCTCAACAGCCAGCCAAACTATAGTACAATTCCTTGATCTAGAAGTCTTCATAGAATCCAACACAATACACACAAAGACATACAGGAAACAGGTGGATGTTAACAGTTACATTCTTTACAATAGCGGACATCATAAACCATGGCTTCAAAATATCCCCAGAGGACAGTTCCGCCGTATCAAACGGAACTGTTCTAAAAATGACGATTTCCATACACAATCCATACAACTCAGGGAACAACTCTTAGACAAGCATTACGACCAGGACATAGTTGACCAAGCATACAAAGACATATCCGCCATGGACAGATCCGCCACCCTCATTAACAAAAACCCCACCGACTCACAGATGACACAGGAAATCAATTTCATAACACAGTTTAACCAATCCTCCAACCAACTCAAGAGCATACTGAAAAAACACTGGCATATACTCAGACAGGACCACCAACTCAAGGATATTCTACCAGATAGGCCCAGACTCATATTCCGTAAAGCACCTGACCTAAGACAGAAACTTGTAAAAAATCACATCAAACCCACAGTAAACAGACAAACCACCCTTACCGACAAGAAAGGGTTCTTCTACTGCGGCCGGTGTGCGGGGTGTAAAAACCTGACCAACCCCTCCACCAAAATCTCACCGACTTGGACCTCCACTACCACTAATCTCTCATTCAAACACAGACACCATATATCATGTGAAACCAAGGGGGTTATATATCTCCTAAGGTGCCCCTGTGGAATGGAATATGTAGGCAGAACCACGAGGCCCCTTAAAGTGAGACTTTACGAGCACATCCGTAACATAAAAATGGGGTACACCAAGCATAGTGTGTCAATGCATTTTAAAGAGATTCACAACTCTAACCCCAAGGGATTAGTTTTCACTGCAATAGAAGCTCCCGACATCAATTGGAGAGGGGGGGATCACTTAGACATCCTGAATAAAAGAGAATTATTCTGGATGTTCACTTTAAAGACTCTGCACCCCATGGGCCTTAACATTGACTTTAATAATGGTACATTGGGCTGACTGAATGAGCCCATCAGGTACCCCCTCCATCACAGAGCAATCCTCTCAACAAACTTGCACCACCAAAACTTCTAAAACACCTACTTAGTGCATGATTCAAAATGAGAGCCACACACCAGGCAATTTGAGACAGCAATTTCCACTACAGGCAGCTGCAATCACGCAACCTCATCATGAACACTCCCACATGTTACTAGAACCTATCAGAAACCTAGAGGGCATGTTGATCCTCTGCAATAAATTACTGACTTGGAACACTTCTCACCATCCTTGAAAAAGACCGCACAGCGGTCGAAACACGTTTGACACCAGCACATTTGCTCCCACATTCACATCTAAGTCTCCTCCCGGCTGGGAGTTGAGCCTGCAGCGCAGACGCCACAGAACGCGGCTACGGTCTCCCTGGCAACCAGGCGCCGGGACCCGGAAGTCGCGCTCGACCGCGTCACTGCAGAGCTGAGCACACAGCGTCTTCCACACGCTGTATGTGCTGCGGCTGAGAAGAACTACAAGGAACGTCGCGGGACCTTCCGACTTCAGAACACAGGTGAGAGGTGCACTGCGGTGGGACGGGACGCCAGCCCCCTGCACCACCCCCTGTGCTCCACGCACTCATTTGACTTATTTCCCCTCCTGTCTGCAATTGCAGATATTCATACCGGCATTCACAGACAGAACAGCACTAACATCAGTGCTGCCATCGGATACCCCCCCTTGCATCCCTCTTCCCCCTCAGTGACTCATCCCCGCCATTGGGATACCATTTACCCACACCTTTTTTATCATCTTTATAAATAAAGCAACGATGCTTTTATAGTACTGTCTCATGACTTGTCACTCTTGCACAATGCAAACAACTGTTTATTCCCAGCACCAATTACCACACAGGGCTTACTACAAGGCAGACTTCTGCACACAGGCAGAACTCTGTTAGAAGGAGAGCGCATAGTATACTTTGTTTGTCACTATTTCTCTGTGGGTCTGGGCAACCCACCACTGTGCAGCCCCTTCGCTCATAAGGTAACTGAGCGCTGGCAAACCCCCTTCTCTCCAAAAAAAGTCAAAGAAGAGACGCACCAATGAGCATATATTCAACACAAATTTACTGCACACATAAGGCTCACGAACATTGAGGTTTAAAATATTATGCTTGCCAGCCTGGTAGAACACACAGTCACCGTAGCCCTCTCCGATAGCACAAGACGCCGCCGCCCAGCTGCAGATCAGAAGATCTATAGATCAAGACGCCAGAGCCTCGCCGCAGACGAACAGGAACAACAGGACCACCGGTGGAAGAAAGGACGTCACTCCGTCATAAAGAACAAGCCAGGTCCAACGCGTTTCGACTACGGTCTCTTTAAGTTTCAACAAGATAGCTATGATTCTTAGAGAAATGTATTACTATATTATGGCCCTTATTCAGATCTGATTGCAGTACAAATTTGTTCTCAAAATGGGTAAAAGCATGTGCACTGCAGGTGGGGCAGATGTAACGTGCAGAGAGTGTTGAGAGGGTGTGTTGAAACTGAAATGTAAATTGCAGTGTAAAAATAAAGCAGCCAATTTTTACCCTGCACAGAAACAAAATAACTCACACAAATCTAACTCTTTCTATACATGTTACATCTGACCCACCTGCAATGCACATGGTTTTGCCCATTTTGAGAACAAATTTTTACTGCGATCAGATCTTATTAAGGGCATATATGTACATCTGCATGAGCAGTAAATTCTACAGAAAACACTACATTACCCACAACTAATGTCCACAGTTATAATGTGACAATTTTTTCCTCCAAGCGGCCGCTGCAGGTGTGGATGGGGATCAGCTGTAGCGGAAGTGACGCTTCCACACTGTCACCAGTACTGCTTGCAGAGCACCATCGGTGTGCCACAATTTCTCCACAAGTGCCATTGAACTTCTCTCCGGGGGACCGTACTCTGCAGGCTTTTCACCTCAATGTACCGGCAATGCCATCCAGCAGTTTAACCCCAGGTGAGCCATTTCATCTTGCTTATCTGCACAAGCTTCTTTAATTGCATGAAGGCTGACTCATTATTGGACACATGCAAGCCATTTTAAGCACTCTGACACTAGCTATCTACATAGTGTGGCAAGTAACCAACTCTTTCTTTAAAGGGGACTAAAGCTGTGTACACACGGAGGCGATAGGGGCTGAAATCGTTGGAAATATGGTTGCAGGCGACCATATTGCCAGTGATGGGAGTGTGCCCCGGCGATAAATCGCCGGGTGCGCGCTCCCATTTTCAGCCCCGTTCTAATCGCTGGTCGCAGGAGCTTGCTCCTGCGACCAGCTGATTACCTCTGCGGCACCGCCGGCAGAGGTTCCCTTTCATCAGCGACCATCTCTGGTCGCTGATGAAAAGGAGAAACTGAGCAATATATTGCTCAGCCATATATTGCTAGCAATATATGGCTGAGCAATATATCTCCCCCGTGTGTACGGGGCTTTACATTCTCCATTATTAACCTCCGGTTTACTGCTCAGTTATACTATTATAAGGACGCCAGCTGCTAACCCACCTAACCTTTATTCAAGGCTGCTATAAGTTGCTATATGGCGGCTATTTTATGTTTCATTTTTGTTAATTATTTTGCAATGTACTTTTTTTTTTCTTGATAAATATTGTAAACTTCAACAGTGTGTACTGTCTCATTGATACCAGCGTGTGCTATTTCCAATTGATTTTTATTATCAACTCATCAGCGCAGTATAAAACCAATTTTTTTTCTCTCAACAACTCCATGAGCTTTGGCAAAGCTCCTACACATGTGGCAGCTGAGTTGTTTTACAAAATCATAGATTATATACTTTATTTGTCCTTTTCCTTAACAGCGCCTGAACATTGAGAGGTGGTTTTAACCCTAGTGGTTCTCCACCCCTCCCTCTTGTCAAATATTTGGTCAATAGTGAAGGAAACTTTGTTAAACATTGCATTATTCTCGCCAGTAGCCTCCTTTATATGGTTTGGAAGAAGATAATAAAAGAAAATTAATCTACCACATCTTCAACCATATTATTTATTTATTTACAGTTTCTTATATAGCACAGCATATTCCGTTGCGCTTTTACAACAAACTGGGTTGATACAAACCGACATAGAGGTAGGAGGGTCCTGCTTGCAAGCTTACAATCTATAGGGATAATAGGAGGGACACATAAGGATAGAATTCCATAGCATGGCAGTCCCATCAGATTATAAAACAGTCCTGATGGGATGCAATTAGATATAAATGCTACTGGAGGTGGGTGTTCCTGAATATGATAAGCTTGCCTGAAGAGGTGAGTTTTGAGGGAATGCTTGAAAGTTTGGAGGCTAGAGGAGAGTCTTAGAGTGCGTGGAAGGGCATTCAATAAGGTGGGTGCTGCCCGACAAAAATCCTGAAAGTGTAAGTGGGAGCAAGTAATGAGTGTGGATGAGAGATGCAGATCTTGTGCAGAGCGGAGAGGGCGGGGGGTGGGGGGATATATTTTGAGATAAACAAAGAGCTATAAGTCGGTGTAGTCAGAGTAATGGCTTTGTATGTAAGTAGAAGTATTTTATATTGAATGCGGTAATATACAGGCAACCAATGGAGGGACTGACGGAGTGGATCAGCAGACGATGAATGTCTAGCCAGGAAGATCAGCCTCGCAGCTGCATTCCAAATGGATTGTAGTGCTGAGAGTCTTTTCTTATGCTGGCCACACATCAGACCAACTTTCCTCCAACCATCCAACTAGTTGGTTGGATGGAATAAAAATCTGGTACTGTATGGGGGCAAATGTAATTTGTAATTAAGTCATTTGTTTCTCAAATCTGAAAATGGACAACAATTGTCACTCAGACAATGTACTGTAGTTGGACCTATTTGATTATTTACAATTTCACTGAATGTTTTTGTCCATTCCTCCTGAGGTTGTGAGCAAATTGCTTATTGGCATTTGCCCTAATACAGTACCAAACTTTTGGTCCAACCAACCAACTAGTTGGTCTGATGTGTGGCCAGCATAAGATAGACCGGTAAGGATGATATAATATTATTGTCTCCTACAGTATATACAGAATTATTATTATTTTTTTTTAAGTCAACATGTTTCACAAGTTGAACTAGACAACAATGAACTTTATGTCCCCAGATTCCCCTTTCTCCTTAAAGGGTATTCTGTAGAAATGACAATAATTTGGAGTCATGCATGACCTTTGGAAAATCCTACTATTATAAATATCTAGGTCCACCCACATAGAATATTTAGCTTAAGCATTTCATGGAAATTGAAAACTAAACAACTGGAACGTTTTGCAGACATTAATAGAATAATGTAATTTCTAAACTATAAAATAAACATTACAGTATGTTCCATTTCAGTGGAATTTTGGTATAAATAATCACATAATATACATACTGTTTTCTGAAGCATATGTATTTATTTATTTTTTATATTTTATTAAAGCAAAACAAATATAGTAATAAACAACAGGTTGCTGTATAAAACTAATGGTGTGTACACACTTGTACAACGTGCATGAGATTTTGACTATATAGTCAAAATCTCATCTGGATCTCGTGCAGATTGGGTTTTAACCCTTGCGATCCCGATGCGCGCTCCTGTATCGCAGCCAGAAAGTCTTGGCTGCATAGACTATATAGTGCAGATCTGCACTATATAGTCTAAATTGTATGCAGATAGTAAGTGTATACATAGTCTAAATTGTATACATAGTCTAAATTGTACAAGTGTGTACACACCTTAAAACTGCTCGATACAATACAATCTAAAAAAAATGGGTGTTCAAATACAGCAATTAACCCAGGCAAGGACAACCACCAATACCAGTAATGTCTTGAGACATAGACCAAGAGACATAAAACTAGAGATCTCCCTCCCATTCCTTATCGAAGGATGAGTCAAAATAGAAAGCATAATTGGTCGATCTGTGAGGAGCTATGGACCTCATACCATTCAGTATATTTACTACAGACATGAATCTTGGATTTGAGGGCAAGGGGACAATGGGGCAGTTGTATTATCAATTTACACCAGGCTTAGAACATCTGCCCCCGTGTACTAATGACATTTTCCAATAGTGCAAAAACCCTTGGACCTGTGAAATGATTTTTGGATCCAATCCATTCGCAAGGCATAAAACAATTTGGTATTAAATAAAGATAAAGCTGGGGATTCACTTTTAAAATAAGAATATACTGCAGAGGGGGACAACAACCAATTTCACACAGGTTGTGTTAGAGTCTATAAATGTATCCACACTAATATGCTGCAAGTCCACAGTGTACAGTATTCAATATACAACTAGTATATTTTGTTAAATGACCAAATGAGAAAAATAATATTTTATTTGTCCAAAATAAATATTTTTCTTGAACAGAAACTGCGGCAAGCATCAGTGGCACGAGGATTTAATGAGAATGTTTAGCAAGGTCTGAACGGATTGATTCTGCCTTAACATGCAGCACCCACCCTTTAGCACCCAACAGCTGCCACTTTGGAAGCTATGCTATATCCCAGTAATTCTGGAGGAGTTAGTGTGGGTGATTTATTTTTTTATTAGCATGGTGTTTTTCACACTGCTAATGTGTTTAACAAAAATAACAAATTTCTCATTGACTATGCTATCCAGTGTATTGTAGCTAATATACAAGGAATATACTGTAAAGCTCAGTTCAGTGGCATATATCTATAATGGGTGCGGTGTGTGCAGTGCACACAGGCCCCTGAGACCCAAGGGGGCCCACACCACACATGCTCCACCCATTTTGCATATACTTACCTTCCAGATTTCAGGGGTCACGGCAGAACCACTGACGTAATTGGCAGAAAAAATGTACATATTTGCGGCGATCTGTGCATGCGCAGCAAAGTCTGATTGCTATAGTGCACAGACTCCACTAACTCCAGTGATATGAAAGTTGCTGGGAATATGGGCGCCACCCCATTTTCCCGAAGATTCGAGCATGCACAGTAGGGAGCGCTCTAGTGCTCAGACTCTACTGCACCCGGCTTCCTCCTCTCTTACAGAGCCCCTGGCTCAGTTATTTTAACTTCCTTTGGGGCACATTTATCAAGTAATATTTGCGGCTAAATCCCTGAAAACACCCATTTTCGGGGGTTAACCGAAAATATTAAGTATCACCTAAATGTATTAAAGGGGGACCGCAGCAGGAATCTCCGTTCTCTGCTGCAATCCCCCCTGCAGTGCCGCCAACCGCATCCCCCATAGGTTTCTATGGGGGATGCGAAGCTGCCCAATGTATCAACATCGGGCAGCCCGGCTTCGCACCCCTGGGCTATCGCCATTGTGGGATGGCGGTAGCCCATAGTAGCCTATGGCTACACATCGCACTGCCCGAGGGGCAGTGCAGTCAGCGAGGTCACGGGGGGGTCATGCGCAGACCCCCCGGCTTCCGGCTCCAGGCATCGCAGGGATTGGCTCTTTTCGGAGCCCTGTCCCTGTGCCCTGGCAGGTAATACATTCAGGTGATATAATCGCATTTTACAATGCAATCCTGGGTGGTAATATTCCGCCCAGATCGCATTGCGATCTTGATAAATGTGCCCCTTAGTGTCTTCTTATATTGGTAAAATATGATTGTATGTCTATTTATAAAAAGTACTTATTTTTAATACTTACAATGTGAGTACTTGAATCAGTTTATATTTAAATATATACTTTATTACATATTACCTTAATGAAATGGGAGAATATGAGGCTGTATGATGCATGGTCTGTGTGCAAGCAGGGAGTATTTACTTACCCAGGTGTGTAGGAAATTCAGCCAGATTGTAGGAGTGTCACTCCCTTATCAAAATGTAAGCAAGCCTTCATCTAACAAACTGTAATGTAACAACCACCCTCTTTATTTAGGACATACTCATATTTGGTCTCTTACAATGATTCAGATATTGCATCATTTACGATATCACAGTTTTGAGTTAGAAACATAGGGCCTTATTCTGGTAGATGCGGTAGGACCGCGTTCGCATGGTCCGTCCGTGCAAATTCCGCATTCTCTCAGGAGAGCGTGAGTCCGCCCACAGCACAGCCGTGCACGGATGGAGTCAGCAACCGACAATGGGGAGTGGCATTCACATGAGCATACGCCACCGTGATCGGATGGATCTTAGCCTTTTCCACCGACATCTGGCGTACATATGAGCGTACGCCACAGTGCTCAGACGGATCTTAGCCTGTTCCACCGACATATTTCGTACATATGAGCGTACGCCACCATGCTCGGACGGATCTCAGCCTTTTTCGCTCGGAGACTCAGTGTGTCCATGAGCATAACACATTTAACAAACATTGCAAGTAGAAAAGGTGACCCAAAAACACATTGTTGGTGTTAGATGTGATAGATGTGTGAAAATAAGTAATGTGACTTGTATGTTTGTGTTGCAGTGAAAAAGTTGACACATGTCGACTCCTATGATTTGTGGATCCTGTTTTCAAAATATGGGAAACACACTTGCATTAAGGGTGTAGATGTATACAAAATAAATACATGTACATATTGAAACATGTTTAATTGGATTAATACTACATAAAAATAAACCAACCTTTAAATGGTGAGAAGTATGCCATTTAATTGTAATTGGCGTTAATTAGCAGACCAGGGCGTCCACACTCGTTTTGGCTGACTTAATTAGCAGACTTTGGCGTCCGACTTTATGGCCAAAAATGCACGGTGCGCTCGCCGAGCGAGGCGGTTGTCCCTCCGTGCAGTTTGAGTGCACACCCCTGTGTACGCCCAGGTATACGGCCAGTTTTTCCCAGTTTTCTGGCCTCTCCCCTAAAAACGCCTGCATCACGCCCACTGTCACCGTGCGATTGCGGATAGGATTTTTTGCTCAGGACAGTCCGTTCGTCAGTGGTGTGCTAACGCCGCACATGCGCATAGCGAATGGTACGCATGCGCAGCTGAAAAAACCTCCGGACCGTGCGAACATGGTCCTCCCGCATCAACCAGAATAACCCCCATAGAATGTGACGGCAGATAAGACTCACTTGGGCCACCTAGTCTTCCCATATTTTTTTACATTTTGGCAATCCTAATTCCTTGTAAATATATTAATTTGCCTGTCCCAAACATGATTAAATTATCTTCTGTTCTAGCCGCTGACATCTCTAAGTTATTGCACCCAAAGTGCAGACAACATATTATTGTGCTCTGGTTAAGTTGTGTTCTGTTAGTTAGTAGGATCAGAGTGGGAAGAGAGACCTTATCTTGTGTTGGAATACCCTCCATTTCTGTGGCCACGTATATATAAGTACCGATAGTATCAGCCCGTGATTCGCTGTTCTATGATGTTTCTAAATATCTGGACTATTATCTACAGCCAGTTTTACAGTGTGAGTCCACTTATCTCAAAGACACAAACACTTTTCTGGCTAAATTGGATGAGTTGGGAGATCTGCCAGAGGATTGCCTCCTCTGCACCGCAGACGTCAAGAGCCTATACACGAACATTCCCACTGCACGTGGTACAGAAGCAGTACGTAAGTTACTTGAAACTTCGGAACATTATGTGGGTCCACATATACCTTTCTTTGTTGAACTATTGTACATGGCTCTGGACAGAAATTATTTTTTGTTTGATGGCGTTTTGTATAGGCAGGTGCACGGCTGTACGATGGGCAGTTGCGTGGCACCTACCTTTATGTTTGATGTTGAGAAATTCCTGTTCTTCTCTGAGAGATATGCTATGCTAGCAAAATACACTTTTTTAACAGATATATAGATGATCTGTTCATCATATGGCATGACACAAAGGAAGCATTTACAGATATGATGTCTGACATAAATACGTTGGACCTAAACATTAAGTTCACCTTTAAAGCAGATTCTGACTATGTACATTACCTTGATGTAGCAGTTATTAAGAACGACAACAAAATAAGAACCTCCATGTTTACCAAACCAACTGATTGCAACACTCTACTGGCAGCAGCTAGCTTCCGCCCGACATCTTTGAAAAAGGGTCTCCCGTATTCACAATTTTTGTGAGTACATAGGATTTGCACAGACCCAACAGATGACAGAACCCAAATGGAAAACATGAGAATTTAATTTTTACAGAGAGGTTTCTCCAACTCAATACTGCAAGCAGCCATGAGCAAAACAAAAAGGCCCCATTAGTAACAAAAAAACGTAATACAGATGACAGTGTAGTATGGGTTAATTCCTACACTACAGCCAGTGACACCTTGGTCAGAACAGGAAAAAAAAACACTGGCCAATTATACAAAATGACCCAGGCTTAACAGCTTTAAAAAACAAACATGTGTTGCCATGTTACAGAAGAGTTAGGAATCTTAGGGATTTGTTAGTCCATACAGACATATCACCCCTAAAATAAAAAACAAAATGAACATTACCTTACTAAAAAGCCAGGGGATTACAAATGCCTGGGCTGCACTACCTGCTCATATCTTGAAACAGGGGACCACTTCTTACACCCACAGAGTGGTAAGAAAATTCCTATACGACATGTACTCACATGCACCAGTATGCGTGTGGTGTACTACATTCGTTGTCCCTGTGCCAAGTTATACATAGGTAAAACGACATGTCAGTTTAAGGAATGGATGGGACAACACCGAAGTGCCATCCGTTTAGCTTTATCTGGGAAGATAATAGACCAGCCAGTGGCTAAACACTTTAAAGAACAGAAACACAGTTTAGCCCAATTGCGATATAAAATGATTGACCACGTCCATTACAATCAGAGAGGAGGGGATCGCAACAAAATTTCATTGCAGAAAGAAACTAAATGGATCTCGGAGCTCAATACATTAGCTCCCAAAGGTTTGAACGAATACTTATCATTTACATGCTTCATATAAACTACACGCCAGGTCTTACATAACTCCAATATACTGTACAGCTAGTTGTTGGAATTTTATCACATTGGAAGGAATGTTATACTGTATGCCTATCATGAGTCCTGATATGGACCGATGCCCGGAGATAATTGAATAATTGTAACTACTGATTACCATTATGCCTCCAATATATTCATATATTTTTCATTACTTAGTGTACGCATAATTATGTTGTTATTAATGCCGCTAAGAACGAGCTGCCACTTTTTCTTGTAAATATTTATCTATTTGTTTTTATGTATGTTTATATTATGTGGTGGGAGTTTTTACATTTACCGTCACTAATTTACTAATTAAATGATGATGCGCCGATAGCGGGAAAGTCCGGCTCTGATGACATCATCCCAGACACGGGGTCCACAAAAGGTGTTTCTTATTTGGCCATCGTGACGTGCTTCAAACCTCCTGGTAGTGAGCAGATGCAAGCCTGTGTAACAGCAGCCCTGGGACTCCGTGAGACACCGGCGGTCCGGAGAAACAGGAGGTCCTGTGGAAGTCTTCTGAAGCGGTGACTATGGCTATGTGCATGCTGTAATGCCAGTGAGGATGCTATATTTCTAGTGGTATTCAGTCCACTGCTGAGGTCAAACTCGGTACGAGTCTCTGATATCAAGTGCTTTTATGTGATTTTTTTAAAATAGAAAAAAACTTTATTGCACTATTGGGCGCCCCCCCCCCTATCTTTCCATTTCATATATATATATATATATATATATATATATATATATATATATATATATATATATATATATATACATATATATATAGGAAAACTTAATACCCAAATCGGATATATGAGGCAGCACTCCAGGTTCAAAAGGAAGGTTTTTTACTTCATGGATAGTGATTTCAAACACATACTGGGATTGCAACTGATAACATGAAGTTAGGCATGGGTTTCAGGGTAAAATAACATAGTCACCACAGCAGTAAAGTGGCAGTCAACGAGCCCCGTTTCGGCTTATCCAGCCTTCATCCTGGACTGACCCACGGATGTAAAAAACCTTCCTTTTGAACCTGGAGTGCTGCCTCATATATCCGATTTGGGTATTAAGTTTTCCTATTATCTACATGGCTGGCACCCGCTTGTTACTCTAAGAATCCTTATTGAGTGCGTATCCCACTAAGTTTTCCTATATATATATATATATATATATATATATATATATACTCTCATACATTACTATTGACAATATTATATCCTATACAATATATAGTGCATGCAATACAAAAAATAGATATTAAAAGTTTACACTTTCATATTCACTGGCCAGTTGTATTAGTAAAACACATTAAGTAAAATACCTTAAAACATAAGTATAAGTATAATTGAGTGTCTCTTATAACCTATCTGGTTGGCGCTTGTTGGGGCCCATATCTCCCTTTTACTGAAATAAATATCAGTAACTGTGTTTGTTCCAGAAATGATCTGGTCTTTGTCCTTATGTAACAAACTACTATAAAGGAACAAACTATCTCCCGCAGAAAGGTTGAAATGTATCAGATGAACAGTCTGAGTAGCCTTTGCTACAATGTAGCAAACCATTAAAGTTTGTCTGAGTTCCCAGTAACTATCCAGTATGACAGCTACTTCTTATTGCTGCATCTGCATGTAATTCGGCTGCTTCCCCAGCCCTATAGTTAGTATAATAGCTCTCAGTGACTCTCCTGAAATGTACAGTATCGGTGTATAACAATACAATGGTTTTGTCTCACTACTCCTGTATCTATCTTTCTTGTAGACTCACTCTTTCTCAATATGTGTATAACTATTCCAGATAGGTACTTTCTGCCTGGCTTTTCTTATATTCCAGTAGAGGCGTAAGGCTTTAGTGGAGTTGGTGGGCGGGACGAAGCTTATCTTCCATCAATGGCACTAGCAATGTCCCTTATGATCAGCTCCAGCAGCTCCCTTTCTTTCCTGTGGCTTTCAGTCACTGCACCAGCGGCTTCCCCTGCTCTCCAGTGCAGCTTCCCCAGTGGTCAGCCAGCGTCGGCGCCTATGTCGTAAGCCGGAGCTTAGGAGGTGGCTTCAGCGTTAGGTAGCCAGACAGCAATGTCAGCGGCCTGCTCCCTCCTCCCACTGCTTCCAGCAGCAGCACTTCAGCGGGCGGAGCGGCTCTCCAGTCAGCGACAGTATTTTCAAAGGTACAGCAGTGCTCAGCCTGTCTAGTCTGTCAGCGGCTTCAGTGGCACAGCAGCGCTCACTCATTTAGGGGGTTATTCTGATCGGTGCGGCCAAACGTGCGTACGTTCCATATTAACGTACGCTCTCCGTACGCGGCCGTTGAGGTTAAGTCCACCCACAAATCAGCCGCATACGTACGGCCAGAAACAACGTCGAAGGGGAGTGGCGTACAATTGAGCCTACGCCAACGTACACGGATGGATCAGCCCTTAGACTCCGACAACTGGCGTACAACAGAGCGTACGCCACCGTTTACGGACATCTCTCGTCCGTCTTCCCACCGACTTCTTGCGGCTATCTGAGCGTACGCCACCGTGCACAGATAGGTCTCTATTGTTTTCAATGGAAAACTCAGCGTATGTCACCGCTCATGAGAGTGAGCGTACGTCCGTGCACGCTGGCGTACCCTTCACATATATGGCCCTCGTAATCTACCCTTTCAACTATGATTAAGACAATTAAAAGAATTATTCTATTTGTTAATCAATTATTGTTTTCTATTACCTCAATTGTCTACCTTAATGAACAGCCTAAAAATAATACATTTTAACCCTCCTTACATGTATATATATTTTATGTTCTAATGTTGCATTTATATCACTATCTATGTGTCCCCACATTGCAATTTACTTTTAAATAAAGTTATGTTGTTGTTTGTGTGTATGTACTAAATTATGTTCATAATTAGTGTGATCCGATTTTTTACTATGTATACCTACCCTGATGTTATGTGTGATGTTTTAATCTAACAACATTAAACATTCATGCATTTTCACTATGTGTTATTTAACTCAAAAACACACACATTCACACAGCAATTGTTACCCCTCACCTCAAATTACAAATCTAAGTTAAATTACACATCTGTATGTACCTGCCCTTACAAACCCTCTAACATTTTTATAATTAAAAACACAGCCAACTTCTAACTGAATATAAACTTTTATTTTTTAGAAACATAAAAACAAAAATAATCAAAAAATTAAAGGAGGGCCTCCAGGCGCAAAAAAAGAATGTTCAAATAAAGCAGGGTTAAAAATATTTCCTGCAAAATCTGGCCCACATCTTCCTGGTGCTGTTCAGTGTCTGTAGTGAAGGGAAAAAAAACATTATATTGAATATATAATATACACAAATGTTTGTTGTATTTGTACATAATAAGAAGTTGTGAGTTAAGTTTGAAGGCCACATACATTTTTAAACTACATTGAAGATGGGTATGCTGTAAACACGGTCCTAAATACTATTCTGTTGACACACACATACTGTACATATTACATAACATTAAATAAATTACTCCTTCTTGGATGAATGTATGCTGTATCCCAATTGGTAGTTTTGTTTTGGGGGACTCACCTCTAACCTCACAATTAGGCTGTGCTATTTAAGGGTTATGACATTGTTGCGGCTTAAGCACTCCTTACTATTTTACATTTTGGACATTGCTGTACAAATTATAGGCCTAAAGCTATGTTTGTAAAGCATGCATCTGCATGGCCTCACACACTATTAACAAAACAATCTATAAATTTATGTTGCACATCATGCTGTGAAGTGGAGTTACACAACACCTGGACCCACATAACTACAACACCACTAATGTCGGATATGTCATTGGATGTACTGTAATGTCAATTAATCAAAGGGTTGAGGCATGGCCACACTCAAAAAAACCACCAAGGGGACCCTTGTTCCTGGAGAAGGACAGGCCACACCTCATGGTCGCCAAGCAGTGATATGTTGCAACTAATGTTGATGTTGGATACACATATGTGGTTGTTGTGATTGTTTATGTGTAGAAATGTGTAGGTAAACATTAGACACATTATTTACTTACGGCTAGTTGAGCCATCCTGCTCGCCGCTGGTTGGGTGTCCAGTGGTTGGGGGGGTCAGGAGCAAGGGGGATGGGATTGGATTTGGGAAACAGGTAGTGGGTTGGAGTGGGGATTGGAGAGGTTTGGGGGTGGGTGGTGGGGAGGTGTAGGGGGGTTGGAAATGGGGTGGGGAGGGGGTGTTGGTGGGTGTAGGGGTGTGGGTGGGGGTAGGGGTGTGGGTGGGGGTGGGGGTAGGGGAGTGGCTGGTGGAAGGGGATGTCGAAATGGGGTGGTCACCAGCAGGTGCCAATGTCTCCTCCTCTTCCTCCTCCTCTTCCTCCTCCTCTTCCTCCTCCCGGGCTGCCTCCTCCCGGGCTGCCTCCTCCCGGGCTTCCATGCGTGCCCTTGCGCGTGCTGAAATGTTCATGTTGATGGCATAGAAATCGAAGGTTGGGTTTCATAAAAATGGGGGAATGAAAAATTCACATTAGTCATGCTCATAACCTTACAAATTATCATTTCTGTTATATTTCATACATTTATCATGCTAACTAATTGATATGCTACACCCAAAAACAGAGCGACTACATATACCCCCCATATACACCCCCTATACACCCCTTATACACCCCTTATACACCCCTATACACCCCTTATACATCCCTTATACACCCCTATACACCCCTTATACACCCCTTATACACCCCTATACACCCCTTATACATCCCTATACACCCCTATACACCCCTTATACACCCCTTATACATCCCTTATACACCCCTTATACATCCCTTATACACCCCTTATACATCCCTTATACATCCCTTATACACCCCTTATACATCCCTTATACACCCCTATACACCCACATACCCATGAACATATTTATAAAAAGTACAGAAATCATTGCTAAAAAACGCAGACATACTAGTAAAAAAAAAACTTACATCGGGCAATATGGCGGCGAATTGAGCATAGCATCACTGGCTGCCGCCGGCGCAGGTCAGACCAGCGCCGCTCCACTTGGGCCAGGCTTCTGCGGACGCCGGTCCGGGCGTATATTAGCCGGCGGGCAGCATTATATGCCCGCCGCTTGTCCATGTTGGACACATATGGGCCCCTGGACCCCAGGCGCCTGTCCATCACCTCAACCAGGGCCACCAGCTCCTGGTTCGAAAAGGCGTTAGCCCTGGTTGAAGACATATTGGCAATGGCGCAGTTATTAATTGCAGGTACATATATAACTTTTGGTGCTTGCTGATTGGTCTAAAAACTTGTTTGTTTAGTATTAACTTTATTAATCCTTCTTACATTAACAAACTGGATGCGAATAGAAACTTACACGGACCGTTCTGATATACACACACCATAACCAACAGTATGCTTTCAATTTATAGAGAGCCGTACTGTATACACAGTGTGCTGAAAATAATACACGCAACCGTCTACTAATAAATACGCTGATAAAAGGGCACAATACAACGATTTCCATGGAGAGACGTACTGTATATACAGTGTGCTGAAAATAATACACGCAACCGTCTACTAATAAATACGCTGCTAAAAAAGGCACAATGCAACATGTTGGTGTATGACAATTTCATACTCAATACATATGTAAGGAAAGCATTATAACGTGATGTTTAGAAATGTGATTCAGAAAGCATACACAAACTCCAACAGATACCACCTGACAACACTCATCATTGGAATGACAGGTGCACACATTTCACCATGTAGCACACAATGGTCCACAACCTGTGTATGTGCATGTACAGGTGAATGTTCAGGTGCGTTGAGACCTGCGTAATTTAAGCGGGAATTATCGCCGGGAAATATCGGCGTAAATAAGCTACTACATTGCGGGAAAAATATACGCCCCCTTGTTCATGGCGGGAGATTACCATATAAAAATTCAGGCAGATGCAGGCCAGAATTGCTGCAAACATGTCTAGCTCAGATGATTCCGCAGCTGAGGACGCTCTACAGAGAGCAAGAGCAGAATCCTTGCTTGAAAGGTTGAGGCACAGGGAGCAGGAGAGGACAAGGAGGACCCAAGATCAAGGGGGCCCCTCACTAACAGCCACTACTGCAATGCCACCAGCTACACAAGGGCCAAGCAACCAGCCAGAACAAGAGGTTGCATCTCTCCAAACAGGTGTGACCCAGCAGGTGCATGGTGAGAGAACTGGGGCCACCAGAAAACGAGCTGCAACATCTAGGGTGAGGACTGAGCAGGATACCACCACCAAAAAGAGAAACCCTGTATTTGTAGAGGCAGAATTGAGAATTTTAGTGCCCAGGGCACGCGAATGGATCGAATTGCCAACCAGGAAGCCGGGTGCCAGTGCAAAGAGAAACCTTTGGGACAAGATCACAGAGGAAGTGAACCAGGTGTCACAAGTGGTCAGAGATTGGCTAGCAGTGAAGAAAAGGCAAGTGTGTTTCTCCCCCTGATAATGTCATATGTGTGTACATATGTTACATGTATGTTTTGAGAATAATAGAAAGGTGTGTTTGTAGATAGTGCTACACTTCAATGTCACATGTGAACACAACCATGTCTAATAACCCACATTTATATATGAAACATGCACCATTGGTGTGATGTGAGGTTATGGGCACAGTTCTGCTCATGTGAAGTATGTGATGGGACAACAGAAAGTGTGTTGTTGAAAAAGAGTTGTTGTAACATGTTCCATATGATGCTACTGAAACAAGAATGACCAAACTGTGCACATGTAGCTGGTGAGAAACTACACATCCCAGTATGCCTTCCCATAGTTAAATTACTCAATAATAACCACACTGTCAAGCTATGGTGGAATGTGTAGTTTCACAACAGGTGGAGGTGCATAATTTGGCCATGGATGATGTCATTTCTGCATAGTGATCTATGTATGTGCATTTAGTGGCCTAATGAATGAGATGAGACACTGAAATGCCTCATAATGGAGACATTAATGTGTGTGTGGGAAACATATGGCTAAAAAACATAAGATCACCCACACTAGGAAATGTAACGTAATCATGATGTTCACTAGCACAGTGGTGCACATATCTCATGGTGATATTTGTATTTTTAAACTTGTAGGTGGTCAGACTTCAAAAGTACACTGAAGAGGAAGATGACTGACCGGTACAACCACAGCATGTCCACCGGGAGGGGGCCTATGCCAGATCATTTGGAATATACCCCCCTGGAGCAGGACGCCTTGGATGTTATTGATGTGGCCGAGGTCAGGGGGATATCCAATGTGGATAGTGAGCTCCAGGTGGAGGTCTTTGCTGCTGATTTTGATGGTAAGTCACAGTAATGCATTGTATTTGGAAAGATATTTTTTAGTGCGTATGTGATGGTGACATTGTTTTCAATTATTATCCTAGAAGAAGCAGAATCACAGGATGAACCGGCAGCATCTTCCTCTGCAGAGCCACAGGTGGAGCAAGTGGTCCATCCTCCACCAACACGACACCCCCAGCCACAGGACACATGGGATGCCAGGTGGATGGTGATACTGGAGAGGATGGAGCAGCGAGTGGAGGAGTCTACGGTCTGTCAGCAGAAGGTTGTGGAATTTCTGGCAGATTGGAAGTCCACAAAGAGGCAGCAGTGTGAGGCCTTAAACCGCATCAATGACACTCTGGCGGCTGGCATGCAAATCATTGACCAGCAATTCATCCGCCAGAATGACATTCTTGTGGAGCTGCTCACCACCGCCAGGTCCCTAAGGGACAATCCCCCATCTGCTGGCCCACCCCAAGCTGCTCCCCAACCTTCCACCTCTGCTGACCCTCCTGTGTCCAGTAGGGGAAGGCCGCGCAAGCCATCAGAGCCAAAGGCCCCTGTCCCCAAGGCCCCATCTAAAAAGGGGAAAAAAGGGCCCAAATAATGACACCTGGTTCACTTCCTCTGTGGTTGGACCCCAAATGTTTAAATTGCACTGGACATCCACTTCCTGAGTTGGCCATCGATCCATTTTCGTGCCATGGGCATTAAAGTTCTTATTTTGACCTCTAGAAATGCAGGATAACTTTTTGGTGGTGTGTATCATGCTTAGTATTCACCCTGGTTGTTGCAGTACGTATTCTGGTGTCCCCATTTCTTTCACCATTGCATTTGCAGGGTAACACATGTTTGGAGATATGCAACCTCTTGTTCTGGCTGATTTTTATTTTTGTGTATATTTTATATTTTATTTTTATTTATGACATTAAAGTGGCAAATAAGCTGTGATGCTGAACAGCAAATACATTTATTTTCCCAATTACAACACAATTGTTGTATGTGTAATTTCTTGTGTGAAACAAATACTACATTTATGTGTACTTACTGACCAGGGTATTTTTGAGCATTTCTTGAAGTGTGGTAGAAGTTTCCCATGTGTAACCCTCTCCATGGCCATTCACATGTTCATATCCAACTTTTCCCTGCTAATTAGTTTGTGTCAGCACATGTGCAGAGCAACTTAATAGGTGAGAAAGCAGTTTGTGTGCAGGTGAGGTAGCTCCTACATTAGTAGGTAAAAGCAGGTCCAGAACAATGATTTCCTCATGGAGTGGGTGAGGTAGACAAACAAGGGTCAAAAGGGACATTTGTATAGGAATGCATATGTGTCCTCCCTAAAAAATGATGTGTGAATCGGCCAAACATGATAAAATTGCTTGTGAACAAACATGTTTAACTATTTAAATATATATGAGTTTACAGTGTCATAAGCAGATGTAGGAATCCTTTGTTAGAGAGATGTAAGTGCAATACTGTGATTGGTGGCATCTTACATCCAGAGTGTAGTAAAATCCAATTCATAGCAGATCAGAAAGTGGTACAGTTCGGTATTTTGGGTACTATACAAAGATTGTGTGCAAAATAGTGGGCATGGGCTTAAAACATTGCTGAAACATCCTTTGTAGGTGTTAGATGTGGTTTATGTTATTGTATCATAAATACAAAACATATGTTTGTATTAGAGTGAACACGTTGACACATGTCGACTTGTGTAGATTGAGTGTGCTACTGTGTAAAGTCTATGAAAGCACGTAGTGAATGTGTATAACTGTTTAACAAATACCTACCTTAGCATATATAAGCAGGTCTTACAAAGATTCTTACCTTAAATTAAACAAACCTTTAAATGTCGAGAAGTATAGAAAGATAAGCTTCCAAGGTGTTTGAGTGCTGTGTGTGGCTTGCAGGTAGTGAAATCATGGTTTGGACTTAATAGACTGCAGCATTGCTTATTACATTCAGGTGTATGTGTTTGAGTAGGAATCAGCGTAAATTAGCAAACCCAGGCGCACGCTGTCATGCGGTATCTGTAGGGGTGGTCTGAGGTGGCGGTTGGCGGCCGCCTGTTTTGTGTCCGAAATGAACGGTGCTTTAGCCGATCGAGCGGTAGTAGCACCGTTCATTTTTGGTGCACACCCCCATGTTTACGCCCATTTTCCCTCATTATTTCGGCCGCTCCCCTCAACACGCCCCTATGCCGCCCCCAATGCCCGTACTCTCGCGTACAGGTTTTTTCGCACGGAGAGACCCGTCCGTAAGCGTTGTGGAGTGTTCGCGCCTGCGCATTGGAGATGGTACGCATGCGCAGATCATTAAAAACCCTGGAAAGTACGCGTACGGCCCGCCCGCACCAACCAGAATAAGGCCCTTAGTGTAGAAAGCCACAGCAGCGCTCAGCAATCTCCATGACAGACAGCTGTGGCAGCTCCTATCCTTCCCATCTCCTGCACTCCTACTTACAACTGCCTTTTTCAACTGCCTTTCACATGATCAGCTGTTTGGTAGACAGCTGATGCATGAGAGACTCTGGAACTTTCCACTGCCACCAATGTTACATTTATATAAAGCACAGTGTTATACTGTAATTGCCTCATTAATGTATATAAAGACAACATAACTATACAGTTTACAATACTACGTACATAAGTATATATCAATATAACAGTTACAACAATAAACAAGGCATAGCATGCAAAAAAAAAAAAATATATATATATATATATATATATAAAACCTTATTACTTATGTAAACCTATATTAGAGTTACATAGTACTGTGTAGTTGCAATCCAATCTTCCCCCTCTACTGTCTTATCTCAGTATCTGTATGCTTTATCACAGAGGTGAGCAACCGCCGCTCCCGAGTCCAGCACAAAGAGAAGTGGCCCCCACAATGCTTACAAGCGGAACGGTGAGGTTTCGCCGCCACCGATGCATGACCGGCGACGTGCCATCCCCGCACAGCATTACTGGGAGTGTGGGAGGGGATGCAGTCACGTGGCCGCCGCACCAACCAATGGCGGGGAGCTGGCTGCCGCGTGACCGCGTCCCCTCCCACACTCCCAGTAATGCTGAGCGGGGATGGGGCGGTCATGTATCGGCGGCGGCGGGACTAGTGAGCACGAGCAGCAACGCAGGCACTTAAAAAGTCAGAATCCTCCTGTCCTCCACCACTGTAAAAGTAAGGCACTGCTGCAGTCAGTGTTCAATATGTAAAAATATATAATATTTTGTATGCACTCTTATAAATATGAAGACTCATGCTGGGGTGACATCCAAATAAGGGGCATAAATCAGTCCCATTGATATATATATATATATATATATATATATATATATATATATATATATATATATATATATATATAAGATAGAAGGGAGTTCAGAGTGCGCCTCTAATTACAATCACAAATAATATTTCAATGAATTACAATATAATAATTTAAAAAAACAACTTTTATTCAAAAGTGTCTTCTGCAAGATGTCAGTAGCCCTAGAGTTGTCAGTAGAGTTGCTGCCACTAGCAAACGTTAGCGCGGTTTGGGTATCTTTTTCTTTAATATATATATATATATATATATTATGTATCAGTCCTAAATCAGACAGCTCCAATCCAAGGACAGACAGGTCCAGCACACCATCGCATGTAACATGCAAATATAAAACAATTTATTGAAGCGAGGTATAAGAATTCATTATACTCAGCACATCCGTGGCAGCAGCATGAGACAGCTTAACACTTAAATTCCACAGGCTTAGCCCTGACGGGCCGTTTCGGTGTTAAATCACCTTCCTCATAGGGCATCAACCATACAATGAATCCTCACAGTATATAAAGCATGGAAATACACCTGAATCAAATCATAAACAATTACAAACTCGCGCCAGTACTCCAGTCTTACCCTTCCTGCACTGCAGGCATGCTCCCACGGCGTCCCGGAAGTCTCCTCAGGACCCGGAACTAACATGCCTGTTCCTAGTGCTGGGGGAAGCAACATGTGTTCCTAGGCGCCGGAAGTGACCTAGCGGTTGCCGCGGCAACGCTACACACGCTGTATGCGCTAGTAAAATCACCGCTGGTATGCAGCTAATAGCTGCTAATTCACAAATAGTGCCAAACTAGCGGGCATCAGCTGGGAGACACTGTTAAGTTCTCACAGCCTATAATCAATAGCGCCAGCGTAACGTTCCCATAGCAACCACCACACCTCCATATCCAATACAAAAAACAATATACAAAAATACAGCTAATAAGCAGAAGAAAAAAATCCAAAAGATAAAGACAGTAGGCAATAAAGGTGGCAAATATTTACATAGTAATTAGCATATAATGGCAGAAATCAATATAACCCATATCATAGGTTATTAAGGCTCATTGAACTGCCGGATCCCTAACTACAAGAATACAGCCAAATTCAATTCTTCATTGAGACCTAACGGTGCCATCGCTTGTAGCGTGTAGGTCCAAAACAAATTTCCCGTTGTAGCAACAAGCTGTGTCTGTCCCCACCCCTCTTTAATGGTGGAATGTAATCAAATGGGAGAAATCGGAAGTCACTCAGGCGATGACCTGCAAGTGCGAAGTGTCTCGCAACCGGGGGTGTATTAGCATCCAACTTGATCAGGGCTTTGTTAATCGATGAGCGGTGCATATTAATCCGCTCCTTGAGCATCCGGATGGTTTTGCCCACGTATATCTTATCACATGGGCACTGTATAATATATACAATATATTTGGTGTTACAGTCCATCCTGTGCTTGAGTTTGTATACCTGCTTCGTTAGTGGATGCTGCCAACTGCTGCCACACATTATATACTTGCAGTCAACACATCCCGTGCACTTTCTGGCTCCTGTGCCAGTACTTAGCCATGTGGTTCTCGCCACCGTTTTTGGGCCCACATCTGTGATGACCACTTGCTGTTTAATATTGGCGCTCCTCTTGTAGCAAAACATGGGAGTCTGTTCACAGTATTTGCCAATGACAGGGTCTGTGCTTAGAATGTGCCAGTGCTTCACGATGGCTCCCCTCAACACTCCCGAATTGATGGAGTATGTATTGGGGAACATGAGCTTCGCTCCCTGAGCGTCCTTACTGCGTGGTACTAGCAAGTCCTCCCTTTTCAGGGCTAGGCACCTCTCTTTTGCCCCATGCACCTCATTAGGATCATATCACCGAGAGATAAAGCTCTGTCCCATCTCATCCAGGGTTTTGATGAGATCATCCCTGCTGGATGTTATCCTTACCGCTCTCACTAATTGTGAGAACGGCAGCCCCCGTTTAAGCGGTTGGGGATGAAAGCTTGTTGCCAATAAAAGGTTATTCTTGTCGGTAGGTTTCTTGTATAAGGTGGTTCTAAAACCCTCTGGTGTTTTGGATACTAACACGTCCAAAAAGTTAAGCTGGTCTAAGCTACTTGTGCAAGTAAACCTAATGGACCCGGCAGTCCCATTGAGCCTACCTACAAAGTCATCCAGTGCCATCTGTGATCCAGTCCACACTATGAACAGGTCATCAATAAAGCGTAAATAAAATGCAATAAATTTGGAAAAATCTGGATCCGCCATAATGTGAGTTTTTTCAAAATCATACATAAACAGGTTCGCATACGATGGGGCCATATTGGACCCCATCGCAGTCCCCTGCAGCTGTAAATAAAAGGCGTTGTCGAACAGAAAATAATTTTTATGCAAAATAAATCCAATGAGTAATAAAAGAAAATCAATTGGCGGACCTGCATAGTGTGGACTGGACTCCAGGCACCTTCTGACAGCTGCCATACCTTCAACATGACTGATGTTGGTATACAGCGACGTAACATCAAGCGTCACTAAGATACAATCAAGTGATGGCATGCCAAATTGGTCGAGCTTGTTGAGGAAATGAGTCGTGTCCCTGAGCCAATATGGTGTATTTTGTACGACATCCTGCAAAAAGTAATCCACAAATTGGGATACAGGTTGTGAGAGGGAACCAATCGAGGATATAATTGGCCTCCCAGGTGGGGAGACCAATGTTTTATGTATCTTGGGTAGGATATAGATGAGCGGCACCCTGGGAAACTCCTGTGTTAGGAAATCCAGAGTGCCCTCATCCAACCACCCATTCAAGCTACCCATATTGAGGATAGAATCCAACTCTTTTTTATAACCCACTGTTGGGTCATTTTTCAACTGCTTGTAGCAGACCTCATCGGTCAATTGACGCAACACCTCATTTATATAGTCAATGCGATTTAGGATTACGGTCGCCCCGCCCTTATCCGCGGGACAAACCATAATTGCGGAATTTTCCCGCAGAGACTTCAAGGCCAATTGCTCAGTTTTGGCAAGGTTGGATCTGAGAATCCTTGATCGCTTGACCTGAGGGATCACGTCCTGTCTGACCAGTCTAATGAAGGTGTCTATGGAGGGATTGTTAACCTGTAGGTCGAACTGTACAAGTTCCAGAGGCAACTTAGGTTGAAGGATTATTTTGTTAGGCATCCCGCTGATAACGCTGTCAGTGGTGAAACTAAAATTGCTTGTCCCTTTAAAGTGAAGTCTCATTTTGACCCACAGGTTAACAATCCCTCCATAGACACCTTCATTAGACTGGTCAGACAGGACGTGATCCCTCAGGTCAAGCGATCA
Organism: Crinia signifera; assembly: GCF_055691185.1. Lineage (NCBI taxonomy): Eukaryota > Metazoa > Chordata > Amphibia > Anura > Myobatrachidae > Crinia > Crinia signifera. The sequence goes on along the minus strand of NC_139217.1, from coordinate 316,455,949 downwards.
AGGATTCTCAGATCCAACCTTGCCAAAACTGAGCAATTGGCCTTGAAGTCTCTGCGGGAAAATTCCGCAATTATGGTTTGTCCCGCGGATAAGGGCGGGGCGACCGTAATCCTAAATCGCATTGACTATATAAATGAGGTGTTGCGTCAATTGACCGATGAGGTCTGCTACAAGCAGTTGAAAAATGACCCAACAGTGGGTTATAAAAAAGAGTTGGATTCTATCCTCAATATGGGTAGCTTGAATGGGTGGTTGGATGAGGGCACTCTGGATTTCCTAACACAGGAGTTTCCCAGGGTGCCGCTCATCTATATCCTACCCAAGATACATAAAACATTGGTCTCCCCACCTGGGAGGCCAATTATATCCTCGATTGGTTCCCTCTCACAACCTGTATCCCAATTTGTGGATTACTTTTTGCAGGATGTCGTACAAAATACACCATATTGGCTCAGGGACACGACTCATTTCCTCAACAAGCTCGACCAATTTGGCATGCCATCACTTGATTGTATCTTAGTGACGCTTGATGTTACGTCGCTGTATACCAACATCAGTCATGTTGAAGGTATGGCAGCTGTCAGAAGGTGCCTGGAGTCCAGTCCACACTATGCAGGTCCGCCAATTGATTTTCTTTTATTACTCATTGGATTTATTTTGCATAAAAATTATTTTCTGTTCGACAACGCCTTTTATTTACAGCTGCAGGGGACTGCGATGGGGTCCAATATGGCCCCATCGTATGCGAACCTGTTTATGTATGATTTTGAAAAAACTCACATTATGGCGGATCCAGATTTTTCCAAATTTATTGCATTTTATTTACGCTTTATTGATGACCTGTTCATAGTGTGGACTGGATCACAGATGGCACTGGATGACTTTGTAGGTAGGCTCAATGGGACTGCCGGGTCCATTAGGTTTACTTGCACAAGTAGCTTAGACCAGCTTAACTTTTTGGATGTGTTAGTATCCAAAACACCAGAGGGTTTTAGAACCACCTTATACAAGAAACCTACCGACAAGAATAACCTTTTATTGGCAACAAGCTTTCATCCCCAACCGCTTAAACGGGGGCTGCCGTTCTCACAATTAGTGAGAGCGGTAAGGATAACATCCAGCAGGGATGATCTCATCAAAACCCTGGATGAGATGGGACAGAGCTTTATCTCTCGGGGATATGATCCTAATGAGGTGCATGGGGCAAAAGAGAGGTGCCTAGCCCTGAAAAGGGAGGACTTGCTAGTACCACGCAGTAAGGACGCTCAGGGAGCGAAGCTCATGTTCCCCAATACATACTCCATCAATTCGGGAGTGTTGAGGGGAGCCATCGTGAAGCACTGGCACATTCTAAGCACAGACCCTGTCATTGGCAAATACTGTGAACAGACTCCCATGTTTTGCTACAAGAGGAGCGCCAATATTAAACAGCAAGTGGTCATCACAGATGTGGGCCCAAAAACGGTGGCGAGAACCACATGGCTAAGTACTGGCACAGGAGCCAGAAAGTGCACGGGATGTGTTGACTGCAAGTATATAATGTGTGGCAGCAGTTGGCAGCATCCACTAACGAAGCAGGTATACAAACTCAAGCACAGGATGGACTGTAACACCAAATATATTGTATATATTATACAGTGCCCATGTGATAAGATATACGTGGGCAAAACCATCCGGATGCTCAAGGAGCGGATTAATATGCACCGCTCATCGATTAACAAAGCCCTGATCAAGTTGGATGCTAATACACCCCCGGTTGCGAGACACTTCGCACTTGCAGGTCATCGCCTGAGTGACTTCCGATTTCTCCCATTTGATTACATTCCACCATTAAAGAGGGGTGGGGACAGACACAGCTTGTTGCTACAACGGGAAAGCTATTGGACCTACACGCTACAAGCGATGGCACCGTTAGGTCTCAATGAAGAATTGAATTTGGCTGTATTCTTGTAGTTAGGGATCCGGCAGTTCAATGAGCCTTAATAACCTATGATATGGGTTATATTGATTTCTGCCATTATATGCTAATTACTATGTAAATATTTGCCACCTTTATTGCCTACTGTCTTTATCTTTTGGATTTTTTTCTTCTGCTTATTAGCTGTATTTTTGTATATTGTTTTTTGTATTGGATATGGAGGTGTGGTGGTTGCTATGGGAACGTTACGCTGGCGCTATTGATTATAGGCTGTGAGAACTTAACAGTGTCTCCCAGCTGATGCCCGCTAGTTTGGCACTATTTGTGAATTAGCAGCTATTAGCTGCATACCAGCGGTGATTTTACTAGCGCATACAGCGTGTGTAGCGTTGCCGCGGCAACCGCTAGGTCACTTCCGGCGCCTAGGAACACATGTTGCTTCCCCCAGCACTAGGAACAGGCATGTTAGTTCCGGGTCCCGAGGAGACTTCCGGGACGCCGTGGGAGCATGCCTGCAGTGCAGGAAGGGTAAGACTGGAGTACTGGCGCGAGTTTGTAATTGTTTATGATTTGATTCAGGTGTATTTCCATGCTTTATATACTGTGAGGATTCATTGTATGGTTGATGCCCTATGAGGAAGGTGATTTAACACCGAAACGGCCCGTCAGGGCTAAGCCTGTGGAATTTAAGAGTTAAGCTGTCTCATGCTGCTGCCACGGATGTGCTGAGTATAATGAATTCTTATACCTCGCTTCAATAAATTGTTTTATATTTGCATGTTACATGCGATGGTGTGCTGGACCTGTCTGTCCTTGGATTGGAGCTGTCTGATTTAGGACTGATACATAATATTCATTGAATGTCCCTGCACCCAACTGGTATTTCTACTTGGAGTGTGCGTATCCCCTTTACACCCTATATATATATATATATATATATATAATGCATGTTAGGAGTCACTCAACTGGCTTGTATTTGTGCAGAGGGTTTTAATCAGGCAGCATAATGATCTGTAATTTCATTATGCTGCCTGATTAAAACCCACTGCACAAATACAAGCCAGTTGAGTGACTCCTAACATGCATTATATATATATATATATATATATAGATATATATATATATCTATATATATATATATATACACACACACATACGGGGCAAACAATGCTGTTAAGATGGCCCTGCCAACCTGTGCTGCCGCAGCTGCCACTAAAGCGAGCCGGGGTATTTCCGCCCTCCTCCTGTGATGTGAGTGACATGCTAGGGGGGCGGAGCGGAGCTTCTTGTTTCTTGGTGGGGGTCAGAGGCAGCTGTGTTAAGGTAGAATTGCTGCTGGGGGTGGGGGGAATGCAAAATAGAGGTAGAAGCTACCTCCATTTGACATCCCATCTCCCCCAGGCCCCAGACAGCAGCATATACAGATGGAGCCATCCTCGTCTAGCCCTCTCTGGAGAGCCATGGTGAGACAAGGCCTCTTGGTCTCAGCTGCAATACAATACATAGAACCATACAGCTGGAGAAGGGGATTAGCAGAGAAATCTGATTACTCAGTTAATCTTATTAAAGGGCGAGATGAGGATGGCTCCATCTGTATACAAGATATTTTGTGTGCGGCCCTCGAATATTTCCTGGAAGTGTAAAGCGGCCCCCCAGCCAAAATAGTTGCCCACCCCTGCTTTATCAGCTTCCAGGATCAAATAATGATTATTATGTGGCTCTTTGCTAGCTAATTATATACCCAGATTGGTGTAAAAAGTGTGTGGGGTGCGGTGCCCCTGGATTGGTGACACTCAGGGTTCCCGTATTTAAAGAAAAGAGAGAGGACTGTGGTTCAGGGACCGCACTTTAATCAATACACATAAAATTTAGCTTTTAATTATTATTTTCTAAAAAATCCCTTTATAAGATATGATGAGAGGTCGCAGTGAATTTATAAAAGCGGCAATCATTTACATGGTAAAATTAAGCTGCTTTTTTTTCAGTGTAAATGATTGCTGCTTTAAAAAATAATGGGAAAACTCTCACAAAATCTCTCACATTCTGATTCTCACACCCTATTACGTTTGGCCCATAGTGTCAGGGATAGAGGAGTGTGTCAAGATGAGTGAGTGAGTGAAATTGAGTGAGCGAGTGTTAGAGAGGTAGGGGGAGTGAGTACTACCTGATCCTGCAAAGGAATCTGATGGGAGCGGGCACTCTCCGGCATTAAGCTCCATCCCCTTAATAACCATGATTCAGACCAGGGAAAACAGGGTTATGCTATAATTGGGAGCGTGAAAGGGAGCTTTTTAGGCAGCCAGTGTATGGGTGCAGGGAAAGCAGCAGGCCCTCAGAGCATATCAGGCCCATTAGTAGCTGCACCCTTGGTAGTTAACCCACTGGTAGTCACTCCTAATGAAACCACTTTGACCTATACTGAACTATGCTGGCATACATAGAGCAGTTATCCATTTTTTTTCTTATGGGAGGCGCCAGGACTGGGAATAAAAGGAGTAATAAGTAGGGAAGGGAGGAGTCAAGATAATGATAAAACTGCCCTCCAGCCTGCTGCTAATTCGCCCAGCAGCTCTGAATAAGGCCCTATATACAGTATATTGTTTAATAGACCAGGTACTGTACATACCAGTAGTCTCAACTCCCATGCTTCACTCCACCCATCTCTGGTAACCCCCCCTGACAAATCCTGCATTTGGCCGCACAGACATCTAAACTACTAACTACTACTATGACAACATGTTGCAGAACCATCACAATTAATCACATGCATTTCCTCTGCCTGCTCATTCACACAAAAAAATAATAATTTGGAAACAAGGGATGTTAGGGGGGTATTCATCAGCTTGGAGAGAGATACAATTGTGTGAGATAAAGGATCTACCAATCACAGCCTGAATAAATAAGGCAAGTCTTATCTGCAGAGCAAAGCATTGGCAAGTGCTGAATCAGAGAACCAATCACCAGCTCATAAATTCTAGTTCTATCAGTTAGTATTGAGCTTGTGGGTTTGGTTTGTGTGTTCCTCTATTTATCAACCCTTTGTTCAGTAGGTGAAACCTTTCCTGTAAATGTTTTAATGCTTGAGATTTACAGTATATACTAACAGCCTCTGGTAATTCTCCTGCACAGTTGTTCTGGGAATGGACATCTTCTATAATTCTGCCTTTATTTATAAGGAACCCAGTAACCCTTTTCTGTATTGCATTATTTATTGCAGAGTATAAGGCTTACAGGACTAGATGCTGAGATTTTTAACATGTGGGGTATGTACCCCAGCCGGGGGTACCTCAAAGAGATACCGCAGTCTATTTAATACAATTAATATATTAGGAGTAAAAAAATATAACTAAAATGTGAATAATAAAAACAAAATGTGGTTGCACCTCTTGCAGTGTCACTTTGTCAAGGAGAACAGTTACTGTATTGCTATGCTTCCAAATCAGAATCCACCCCACTATCTGATATGTACAGATGGATCCAGGCTCATCTAGTGCGTGAGCGCGCCATGTCGACGGTTTTGGCGCTGCACTTTTGTAGCACGCCGAGCTGCGTTGATGCACGCCATACAATATCCATGCAAAACACATCGCCGCCACTGGGTGAATAATGCTCCACTAATCCGGCTGCGGATTGATATACTGTACACTGTATACTGTACAGATCGAACCACACCATTCGCCGAGCATATTGTAGGATGCTCAGGCATCTCATTATCGGCCAATGCAATACAATGCAACAATACAGTACAGTACCAGCTCTAGCAAATGGGCTGTGTAATGTACTGTACAGGGCTCAGGTGGAGTGTCCATAAACAACCTGCAGTTCCCGTAGTCATTGCTGAATAATGTAGGCTGAAAACTATGAACACAAATCCAAAATGGGACACTCTTGCATGCGGGGCGCTCGCGCACCTCATTCTTGCCGAAAGGTGCTATGGCTGCATCTGAATAGGAGCTCTTTACATAGACTCATGAGTACTGACCACTATCACAAGGTGTCGCAGACTAGTAGTTAAGTGCACTGCTCTCCATGCTGAAGACCTGAGTTTGTTTCTTAGGTTTTTTGGTACTTGTTTCCTAGCACGGCGCCCGTCGCAGGTGATCGCATACCTTGACTTAAGGTATGCGATGGACGCGACCGACGTGATTTCAGGGCTATTTTTAGCCTTTTCCCAGATAATTAAAAAATCGCATCCATCGCATGCCTTAAGTTAAGGCATGCGATGCGACCGATGCGATGGACGCGATTTTACATAGGGAACAATGTTAAATGGGCCAATGGACCCGATTTTTCATTGTATACCCACCCTTATGGGTATTTTACATGTGAAATGCCCCCCCCCCCATTGTTAACGCCACCCCACGATGAACGCCAACCCGAAGCGTGGAGAGCGCAGCGAGCCCGTGAGGGGTGGTGGTACGCGTCCTCCAACCTTTTCATACCCCCACTATCCACGTCGGCATGGAGTTGACTTTATATAGTGTGGCGAGCCACCGAGCCCGAAGCGTGGAGAGCGCAGCGAGCCCGCGAGGGGTGGTGGTACGCGTCCTCCAACCTTTTCATACCCCCACTATCCACGTCGGCATGGAGTTGACTTTATATAGTGTGGCGAGCCACCGAGCCCGAAGCGTGGCGAGCTGACGCGTAATACCTGTGAAGTAATGCGCGTCCCCTCGCGGGGCTCGCTGCGCTCGCCACACTATATAAAATCAACTCCATGCTGACGTGGATATTGGGGGTATGAAAAGGTGGGAGGACGCGTACCGCTGCCCCTTGCGGGCTTGCTGCGCTCGCCACGCTTCGGGTTGGCGTTCATCATGGGGTGGCGTTAACAATGGGGGGCATTTGACCCATCAGGGTGGGTATACAATGAAAATTGGTGTCTGGGGGGCATTTAACATTGGGCCCAATGTAAAATCGGGTCTCAGGGACCATTTTACATTGATTCCGATGTAAAAATTGCATAGATCGCGTCGATCGCATCGCATGCGGTTTGGTTGCATGCAATGCGATCGACGCAATTTTTTAGGACCCGATGGATACAGTCAAAATCTCAGGCACCGTGCTAGGAAACAAGTACCGTTTTTTTATTTTATTTTATTAACACATTTAGGTAAGTTATATTTAATATAACTAGACACTCACAAACGCCTAAAAAGCTTTCTTTGCGTCTCCATGTGCACAGTTGGCAGCATAATGTTTAATGTGCTGAGCAGTACTCATGCTTTCTCTACTGTAATGTATAATGTAGCGGGATACGGTCATTGGGTCACCAACATGTTGGTCGGCAGTCATTAGGTTGACACCATTAGATCAACATGCAGGAAGGTCGATATGGGCTAGGTCGACAGGGTGATTAGGCCAACAGGCTGATTAGGTCGACATGGGTTAGGCCGACACTCAAAAGGTCGACATGGGGTATTTTACTTGTCGACATGTGCCGACAGGTGTTGTTTAATGCCCTACCATCCACTAGAGCGTGGTGGGAGAATAAAATAATGGCCAAAGCATGGCGAGCCATGCGAGGGGACGCACTGCTACGTTCCACAATATGGAAAGCATGAGTAATGCTTAGTACTGTACATTACACATCATGCTCTGTTGATCGTGCACCTGGAGTAGCACAGAAAGATTTTTAGGATAACAGGATTTTTTGTGTGTGCCTAGTTATACTAAATATATTTGTCCTAAATGTTTCAATATACTCCCCAAAAAAATTAATTGCACTCTAAGAATCAAACACGGATCTCCAGCATGGGGAGCGAAATCCCTTTTCCACTAGCCTACGCCTCCTGGTGATAGCAACCAGAGTGCACTCTGTAAAGAGTGCACTCAGATGGAGCCATAGCATCATTCGACAAGAATGAGGCGCTTGAGTGTCTCATTTGCAAGAGTGTCCCACTATGTGTACAGTATGTGTTCACTATATCCAGCCCCCCTCAGTATATTCGATCACTTGTCCACATACCCTTTGATATAGCGTAATGAGACGCACGGAAAGCTGTGCCCTTAAGCAGGTGGAACCTACACTATTGATACTTCCATAGATATGAGCTCCCGTGAAGCCCTAGCTGACACCTGGTAGTTAGGGTGACCAACTCATCCCTTTAATCCGGGACACATATTAATTACACAGGTTCTGTGGCGGTTTAAAACCAGGTAAAATGGAGTCTTGAGGTGTGGCAGTTTAAAACCAGGTGAAAGCCAGCCACAGAACCTGTGTAATTAATATGTGTCCCGGATTAAAGGGATGAGTTGGTCACCCTACTGGTAGTCATTTTATTAACCCCTCTGTCCTCGAGTCTGGCCTGTTTGTACTCTTTGTTATTCTTGCTGTAGCATATACTGTATCTGTGGAACCTACACCGATGCTACAGGTACTGTAACTTCATACTGTACATGTACATACTGTAGGTTAACTTTCATGCCAAATCCTACCCGACTCCGTGTGCCATTTGCTGGGAATGGGACGCACAAGCGTCTCACATGCATGCGCGCCATATTCTCGGCAAAGTATTATACAGTACAATATATGCTCAATATTCGCTCACTTGTCCACATAGCCAGTTAAAAATGGTGAAATTGTACTTTTGTAAAAAAAAAAAAGTGACTATGTAACTTACTGAACCGTATAGTAATGTAGTAGCAAAGTAGTTCTTACACTACAGTGCATTTCAATGGTCACTTCACACACATGCAATCCGGGTTCTTTCACTATAGCTTTGCATTACACATCTGATGCATGCGCAGTGGTGATTTTAAAAAGCGACATCTAGTGGATGATCACTGGTATTGCACTCATACAGTATCGCCTTTCACAAAACGCCAAGCTGAGTGACTTATATCCCTGCGGCGTGACTAGGTGTGCTGAGGTGAGTTGGTGTGCCAACTACAATAGGCAGGCTAGATGAGTGTGACTCCATCTGCAACTGGCTAGTAGGGTGACTTAGCTCTGGATGTGGTGCCCAGAACAGCGCAGCCTTGTAGAGATATTTCCCACTGGGGACACATTTGTGGCCAGCGCTGGGACCAGTCGTTGGATCAATGCGTCAATGGAGAAGCCACTGTAGATCTCAGTAAATCAAAAATGGCCACGGTGAGCCAGTTATACAGATGTAGTGCCTCTCAGCCAGAGATTCCCTGAGCTGGCACAGGCTGGCGGAGAGTCGCTCCATCTGACGGGGACGCGCGAGCATCTCACACGCTCGTGTGTCCCCTTCACATGGCAGCGGAGAGCGGATTTCCTGTCTTTCTCTGCTTCAGGGAGACGGCATAGTTAGTGGGGTTGCAGGCAGCTATGGGGGAACAGCGGTGGGCGGCGGCGGGCTCCATCTGAACGGGGCGCGCGAACATCTCGGGTGTGTGTGCGCCCCCCTTCTGGTGGATGCCAAACAGCGGCAATTGGCGATAGAATTTAATGAGAGCTGCTCCATCTGTAGCTCAAGAATTCAGTACATTGGTGGAAGTACAGTGTAATCACAATACATGTACACATCTGTTTTGTACTTAGTACTATGCTTTATTGTGCATATTCAGTCAGAATAATGCAATCATTTCTTTGTATACATGACACTAATAAGATACATTCTGACATACAGACTGGCATAGTACTCTGCATTGGCCCCAAAAGCAACTTAAAGCTTGTCATGTTTGTTCCCCAAAAATTAATCTTAGGGTTACCCAGATGTCCGATGGTCCGTGAGATATTCCACTGATGCTGCGTCCCTGAATTCATGCCGCAGATTTGAGAAGACTTCGGTGGGCGTCTAATTCCACTTGTGTCCACCTCTGTCAATGTCAATGTGTTATACATCATTGTTATATCTGACCATTTCTGGTTTGGGATTTACAGTGTTCTTCTAAGTTTGAGTATATATGAGGATAATTAAATCAAAAGCATTCCAGCAGAAATCTGTCAAAATATATACTACTAGAGGACATTGCCTAAAAAAATAATTTTCTGCAGGATATCTGTTACAAATGTATTTTTTTCTTTCTATAGAAGATGTTTAAAAACAAAAAGCACAGTAATAATTTTATCCATGAAACATCTTTAATCCTAAAGACCACTCAGAAGATCACCCTATGATCACCCTTTGTCTGCATTGTCACACACTGGAGTATCAGTACAATGTTGTAATATAATTACCATTAATGAGGTTGCAATGCCTTACAGTATAAATTTCTGTTGTGTTCAATTGTTTCTGTGATTTACATAATCCACTCCCTCCTGTGGTCAGCACAGATCTATACCAGAAGTAGTTTGTCCCCCTTAGCTTTCTGTAGCTAGCTAGCAATGCATTCTGGGCTAAAGATGCTGCTAGTAGCCATATTAATTCTCCACATGGATTCAGGCAGACATAGTTCACATGGTCCAGCCTGATACAGCATTCGATGGTGAGTTCATCACTCAAAACTATGTCACCCTAAACTCATTTAGGCAGTTACAGTATGTATGCTAGCAATACCAGTTACACTCTAGCACAGGGGTCTTCAACCCATGGCCCGCGGGCCACGAGTGGCCCGCCGAGTTGTTTTCACTGGCCCGCCAGTTAATGCCATTTAAATAAAAAAAATAAAAGGTATTTAAAAAAAAAAAAAAACCTTCCGCACTAGTAGCTTAGCAGTGGGACGCGGCGGAGGTGGATGTGCTGGCTGGGGCGGGCGGGACTGTGTGCAGACATGCCCATTGTGTATTGCCGGCGCCGTGCACCCCTCCCGCCCGCGCCCTTTCAGAGAAGACAGCAGGGAGTGACAACCGCCGCCAGCCTCTGACGACGCGCACCCCGCCGCCAGCCTCTGACGCCGCACACCCGTCCCTGCCTGCTCCTTTCAAGTGAAGACAGCCGCCGCTGCCAGCAGAAGCTCTCTACCAGGTACACTAAGATTAATGCAGGTATCTTAGGGAAGTGTGAAGCCGGCTCGCTAACGCGGTGCTAACTAGGGGGGTGGGCTCTCTGCAATGTTTTCTTTGCTGACTATGGGGGGGGGGGGGAGAGGTGAGCTGGCTGCCTTTTGCAATGTTGTGCTGGACATGGGGTGGGTAGGTGGCTGTTCTGAAATGTGGTGCTGATTGGGGACGGTGCTGACTATGGGGGAGGTGGGGCTGGCAGTGCAATGTGGCCCTGTGTATGGGCAGGGTGCTGATTATGGGGGAGGGTGGGCTGGCAGTGCAATGTGGTGCTGACTAATGCTGGCCACACATCAGACCAATTTTCCTCCAACCATCCAACTAGTTGCTTGGATGGAATAAAAATATGGTACTGGATGGAAGCAAATGTAATATTTACTTCAGAAATTTGCTCCCAGAATCTGATAAAAGAACAAAAACTGCCCCTCAGACACGGTAGTGTAGTTGAACCTGTTTGATTTAAACAATTTGACTGAATGTTTTTTGTCCATTTTCCTGGGTTTGTGAGCACATTTCTGATTGTCCTTTGCTCCCATCCAGTACCATATTTTTATTCCATCCAAGCAACCAGTTGGGTGGTTGGAGGAAAGTTGGTCTGATGTGTGGCCAGCATAAGGGAGGTCTGGCATGCTGTCCAATGTGCTGACTATGGAGGGCAATACTAGGGCATTTTATGAGGGACACTACTGGTGGAAATTTTATGAGGGACACTACTGGTGGCATTTTATGAGGGACACTACTGGTGGCATTTTATGAGGGACACTACTGGTGGCATTTTATGAGGGACACTACTGGTGGCATTTTATGAGGGACACTACTGGTGGCATTTTATGAGGGACACTACTGGTGGCATTTTATGAGGGACACTGCTGGGGGCATCATATGCATAAGCAGGAGTATTGGGGGCCTTATAGTGCAAGGTGCAATGGGCATCATGGTGTGAAGCATAATGTGCAATGGGCATCATGGTGTGAAGCATAATGTGCAATGGGCATCCTGGTGTGAAGCATAATGTGCAATGGGCATCCTGGTGTGAGGCATAATGTGCAATGGGCATCCTGGTGTGAGGCATAATGGGCAATGGGCATCCTGGTGTGTGGCATAATGGGCAATGGGCATCCTGGTGTGTGGCATAATGTGCAATGGGCATCCTGGTGTGTGGCATAATGTGCAATGGGCATCCTGGTGTGTGGCATAATGTGCAATGGGCATCCTGGTGTGTGGCATAATGTGCAATGGGCATCACGGTGTGTGGCATAATGTGCAATGGGCATCACGGTGTGTGGCATAATGGGCATCATGGTGTAATGGGCCTTCATGTTTATATGTCACTGTGCGGCAACAACCATTTCTGCGGTAACCAATGTCTGGTCATGCAGGTTGCAAAAGTGAGGTGTCAGGTAATTGTTTTCCTGCTAGTTCACACTCTTAGAATTAGCCCACGCCCCTTATAATTAGACCACACCCCTTTTTGGCGCACACAATTTCTTCAATACCAAATTATGTATGGGGGGCTGCATTTTTATTCTATTCGCACTGAGACCCTAATTGTTTAGAAATAGCCCTGGTGCTGACTATACTGTATATTGGGGGCAGGGTTTATGTGTATGGGCAGCTGTGCCAACTATCTATGTGGGGGCTGTGCTGTCTATCTATTAAAGGCTGTGCTAAATACCACAGTAGAGCTTAGTGGCCCTCGTGCTTCGTTTAATTTTTTAATGTGGCCCACACTGTCTTAAAGGTTGAAGACCCGTGCTCTAGCATATATATTTTATATGTAATGCTATGTCTGTATGCACAATGTTATGTGTATTGCATATCTTTGCCTTACATTTTTCTATGTGCAAATTGTAATTGCATGTTTATGTTTTGTTTACAGTTTTACCACTTCACTTGTATATGCAACTCCATTTCACTTCAAGTATATGCAACTTCACATCATTATAACAATCCATGTCTATGCAACATTTTGTTATTACATCATCTAATCAATCATATATTCGTGACCCTTTACTGAATAATAAATACTGTTCTTCAGACATCGTATCAGGATCGAGTATTGGTAAGTAGAGGTTGGGTTATGCTGTAAATCTTGAATTGGCCAAGCAGCTTAGTGAGAGACTGAACAGAGGTGCTGATAGAGATATACAGTATGCACTGATGTCAGCCCCATAAACTAAAGCTATCCAGCATTTAGCTACTTTAGGCTGTCTTGCCTCTCTTACACATCATTTGTATCTTTATTCACACAGATACTTGTGTAATGTGTCTTTTATAGTGAATAGAGAAATATACAACTAAGGAAACAGGTTTAAAAAAGTAACTATAGTTTTCAGTGACAATACAAATTGAATAAAGGTTATGAAACTAATTTTATGATTGGAAACTGAAGGAAATAAAGGTCAGTTCAGTTCTGGAAAGAATCACTGCTCTTGTTTCTCCACCTGCCAACGTGTGCAATGGTGCATAAATCTTTGATGAATAGAATCCATCTCTGAGTATATTTGTGGTTAGAACAACAGTACATTAATGGTCACGGTTAAAGTACTGCAGACTGGCCAGTAACATCATAACCAATCCAGCTGCAAATGGGTTGTCTTGTCTATATGTAAGTCAAAACAAGCAATTATAGAGGTTACTTAGAAATATCACCACACGACAACAGATACATGTTAGCTTGAAAAATACTACGTGGTATCTCACTAGACTGGCCGCTCAGGACTCTTTTGTCCGTTTTGTTTTTTGTTTTCTTTTCCAAATGTTTAAAAGGACTTATAAACACATACAGGAAATGTATATAGTTTTTTAAATATGCTGTAAGTTGGATATCAAGAACATGGTAACACATTGTACAAGTATATAATAATGTTAAGTATATCAGTAATCTGAAATAAAGAATGATATAATCGTTCTCCATCTCTCTTAATTATGTGATTACATATAGTAGCATAAATAAAATGTATAGTTCTATCTTTCCCTTTTACTGTAGTTTAAAGCTATGGATATGATTGTCAGCTTCTCATATTGGGTGTGGTATAGGGTTCCAACAGTCAGGATCCCGACAGTCATTAGCCCGACGTCGGGATCCCGACAGCCCGGACTCAGACAGCATGGTGAGCAATGGTGTAGCTAGGTGCCCGGGCCAAGGGCATGTTTTGCGCCTCCCCTGATTTGTAGTAGGTGGGGCTCTTGCGCGGCGAAAAGGCCTTGCTCGTTGCCAAGGGGACTGTCCTTGCTTGTTGCCAAGGGAACTGACCTTGCTCGTTGCCAAGGGGACTCACCTTGCTCGTTGCCAAAGGGACTGACCTTGCTCGTTGCCAAGGGGACTGACCTTGCTCGTTATATACAACATACAGTAGAGCCCATTATTGATGTTACTTCGCACAGTAGTACCCCTTATAAACATTACACCACACAGTAATGACCCTTATACACTTAATGCCACAGTACTAGTGCCTTTTTATGAAACCGCTCATTTGCTAGTCAACCAGAATGAGGGCCATAATGCCCAGAATAGTACCCAAAAAAGATAATGCACAGGGTAGTGCCCAGTACATATTCCAATGGAGCCGCCACCATTGGTGCGCCGTTCGCCAGGACATGTCCATTGCCGGAAATGGGGCACACAAGCGTTTAACTCACATGCACGCCATTTGCCAGGAGCTCTATCTCTAGTGCCCAATACATATAATGCCCCAGAGTGACCAATACATATAATGCCAAGAGTGGTGCCCAATAAACCATATTGCCCAGAATAGTGTCCAATACATACTGTACAGATGTAGCGGGATTTATCTTTGCAGGGGATGGCGATGGCGTCGCCATCGCCATCCCCTGCCCCGCCGACATCTGTATGCCGGAAGAGGACGCGCGCGCACGAGGTGCGCGCGCGTCCCCTTCCGACGGTGCTGCCCTCGGTCGCCCGGTGCCCGCACCGGGTGACCGCACCCCCCCGTAGCCTCCTCGGGTCCCCCCCCTGCCCCTCGAGTGGGAGGCGGACAGTAATGCGTCCGCCTCGCCGCCCTGTCGCCCGGATACTGTGACGCGCGTGCGTGGGGGATGCACGCGCGTCACAGTCAGATAGCGGCGCCGTGTTGCTGGCGATCCGCCAGCAGCATGCTGCTGGCGGATCGCCAGCAAGGACAAGGACTGATTCATCTGTATGACACTTCCTTTTATTAAATGTGCAGCGGCCAGCCTCTTCCCTAGTATTAGTTACCTCCTCTGCTGCAGTCAGTGCCTCCTCCCGGCAGCCAGATCATTCTATCCTCCAAGTGTCTGTAGGAGCAGCAGCTTTCGGCTCCTGTCTCCTCTCCAGTCACTGCAGCCATGTCTCCTCACTGTGAGTGCAGCATCATGGTCAGTGAGTGATCCGTGATGCTGTCTATTTAGAGCCGCTGCTGCGCTACATGTGCGGCGCGCTGAGCCCGCTGCCTGTCATATTTTGACAGGAGCAGGCTGCGGTGACAATCAGCAGTGGTGTCAGAAAGGGGAAGGGTAGCGCCTCTCTTGCGGGCGACAGGAGTAAGCTAGCGTGTGGGTGGGCGTGCGGGCGGGTGGTGCCGGCTGGCTGCAGTAAGCTAGCGGGTTGGTGGGTTTAGCGGGTGGGCGCCAGCAGGAGTCTAGCACGGTCGCACAGTGCACTCTGTGTCTGACGCCGGGCAGAGCAGGCGAGCAGGGCGGGAGAGCCGGCAGCATAGAGCACAGCTCCGGCGCCAGGTGACATCCCTGCGCCTGGAGCTTGTGCTCCACCGGCTCCACCCTAGCTACGCCTCTGATGGTGAGCGCAACAAAGCCCCTAGCGGGCACGCTGTGCTCGCCACGCTGCGGGCGCGGTGGCTCGCTACGCTCGCCACCTATTCTATTCTCCCTCTATGGGGGGTCGTGGACAAACCTCAATAACATTAATTTCCACTAATTTCCAGTCAATTCTTAACACCTCACAATATTGTTTTTAGGTCAAAAGGTTGTACCAAGGTAGCTGGATTAGTATAAGTGACACAAGTGAGCGGCGCAAAGACTGGACTGATACGGCACACTTAATAGCACCCTTGGACTGATATGGCACACTTAGCATCACCCCTGGGCTAATACGGAACACTTAGCATCACCCCTGGACTAATACAGCACACTTGGCAGCACCCCATGAATTATACAGCAGACTTGGCTCACCCCTGGAAATATACGGCACACATGCGGGCACCTTTGGACTGATACGGGACACATGGGGGCACCCATGGAATTACACGGCACACATGCAGGCACCCCTGGACTGATACGTCACACTTATCAGCACCCCATGAATTATACAGAAGACTTGGCAGAAACCCATGAATTATATGACACACTTGGCTCACCCCAGGAATTATGCGTCACACATATGGGCACCCCTGACCTGATACAGCACACATGGAATTATAGGGCACAGATGGCGGCACCCCTGGACTGATACGGCACACATGGCGGCAGACATGGAAGTATACGGCAGGCATGGCAACATTCCTGCAGTAAAAATAAGACAAACCTTTATTCTTTTAATAAAAAAAAAGAGCAGCACACCTGGAATTATACGGCAGACTTAGCACACAGCATGAATTATACGGCTCTCTTGGCTCACCCCTGGACTGATACAGCACATTTAACAGCCCTTGCAGTAAAAAAAAACAAAAAAAAAACAAAAACCTTTTTTTTTCTTTTCATTAAAAAAAAGGGCAGCTCCCCTGGTCTGATACAGGACACTTACGGGCACCCCTTGAAATATACGGCACACATATGAGCACCCGTGGACTGATACGGTACACATGCGGGCACCCCTGGACTGATCCGGGACACATGCCGACTGAAGATGGGGCCGGAGCTGGGACTTATATAGCAATCCGGTCGTTTTGGATTCTGGAAGATGGCGGGACCCGGCGAACTCCTCTGAACCAGCCTCGGATTAGGTAAATTCGGGGGGGGGGGGATTTGGATCTCTAGGATCCAAACTGCTCATCTCTAGCAATGTCTGCCCCTTGGTATCCCCTTTGGGTGAAAGGAATGTAGTTGTTCTATATTTGGCAAGTGCTGCAGAGTGAAGGAAGGCAGTTTTAGATGACTATTTTTTCTTAACTCCTGGTCAAAGAACATCTCTGGAAAATGGAAATATTTTAAATTTGAAGTGGCCCATCAAGAGTGTCACTATAACTGTCAAAACCTTACTGTAGATGCCAAAGCTACAGAATTACCAGCAGCCTCTCCCAAGTAGGCATATGTATTTTTTAAAATGTGCAGCAAGAAGCAACAACTCCTTCCTACTATTACCAGAGCTAAGACCATCCTCAAGCTCCTTGGTTCAGCTTCTGATCTGTGCGATACTTAAGGGAAAAAGCAGCAGAAATAGGGAGAATAGATGAACTAACTAGACCTATTCTTGTCTAGCAGTTGTGTAAGCCCCTGTACAAATGATTTCATCCACGACGATTCCACAGAAGCTAAATGCACAGACTGCATCTGGGCACCATTAACTGTGGGCGCACCTGTAATTACAATATTGGGGAGGGGTGCAGGAGCTTCAAGGTGGTCAATTCAATCAAGACATTACCGTTTATTCCCTGCAGAGTAGCCCTGATCGTGTGGACTCTTGACGCCCCCCCCTCGTGGTACTGCAGACACCAGGTGGCACGCGGGACAGTCCCAAAAAAACAGCACTGTCCCATTAAATCGGGATAGTTGGGAGGTATGCGCTGCACATTAACATTATTCTGTACTGCACAATAACAGTTGTCCACCTCATGCTAACATTGCTCTTTACTATGCACTAACAGCACGAACAGAGTGTCACTGCACCATACGCTGCACCCGCTCCCTGAATGCAGCTCAAGCCACCATAACTAAGGGTCCCAAGTGGGTGGGTTGTTGGGTCAGTTCAATCTGACTCACTAGCTGCTACTCAACAAGCAACAGCACAACTACAACAGCATTAGGGGAGAACACATCTTTCCCCATCTTACCTACCTGCACACTACATTGCACATAAGCAATATTCTATGCTGCAAACTAATATTTGTGTGCATTGCATGCTAAAGGGGCATTCACACTGTGCATATAAACTACTAATATGGACTATATATCCATATCGGTAGAAATCATCTCTTACATATTTGTTGTCTGTTATTTGTCTGTTTGTCCGGTATGCATTCGTACACTGACCGAATCGGATGAAACTAGATTAGGTTCACAGCCACTAAAACCCCCAATCCCAATCCCTGGGGCACAAAAAGGGGTCTAGCCACTACACAAAGTGGGTCAGGTAAGAAAGCTATGGCAAAGTTGCATAACATAGAGGGAAGAGAACATGGGGTTTAAGAAAAAAATGTGGTCAGATCCGGGAGCCAACCACAGAGAGGTGTATGTCGGGCACACCATTGGCATGGGGAGCATGTTCAGGGCCTTCTGCTGGATGGATTTGGATGAGAACTTCAGATGACACCAGGCAGCAAACTCCTGGGTCTGTTGGAAGAGCTGTCAAGCTTAAAACAAGAAAAGATAAAGTTCAAGTAATGCTACTTGCACAACCAAACACGAGCAACGCCAAGTACCTTAGCTAGTAGTACATATTGCACCATGTGTACAGCTTGTGATGCCGGAGCACGCCCCAGTGGGGTCGGAATTGCAAGAAAAAAATATACTGTGCAGGCAGCACAACTTTGACTAGAAAGTGTGCAATCTTTAATACTTTATAGTCAAAATTATACATAGCCAATATCCTACATAGTCAAAATTGCAGTGTGTATAGTAAATGTTGGTGGTTCTGGCCTCCATGAGTGAGAAGATAATGGGCCAGATTCTCTAAGCTTCAAAAGTGATAAAATGGGAGAGTGATAAACAGCCAGCCAATCAGCTCCTACCTGCCATGTCACAGACGGGTATGGTATAGGGTTCCGACAGTCGGGATCCCGACAGTCATTAGCCCGACATCGGGATCCTGACTGCCCGGACCCAGACACCATGGTGTGCGCAACAAAGCCCCTTGCGGGATCGCTGCGCTCGCCACGCTGCAGGCACGCTACGCTCGCCACCTATTCTACTCTCCCTCTATGGGGGTGGTGGACCCCCTCGAGGGAAAATAGGTGGTGGCCATCGGGCACCCGTCCGTCTTTGTTGTGACAGTCAGGATCCCGATGTCGGGTAAATGACTGTCGGGATCCCGACTGTCGGGACCGCGTCTGGCACCCGTCACAGACTGTGTTTGAAAAATGTCAGACAGGAGCTGATTGGCTGGCTGTTTATCACTCTCCGTTTTATCACTTTTGAAGCTTAGAGAATCTGGCCCAATTCCAGTAGCGTAGCTATAAAAAATATGCCCCCCCCCCCCGCCATATTATTATTGTCAGGGATCCCCCCATAAGGCCAAAGGGGTCTGTCAGATAATTCCCCCTATGTCCACCTCTGGGATCCCATCGTGCCTGCCAAGAATGAAAATGTCCCTCAAAATGGCCACCGCCTCATGAAAGATGCCAGAGGAGTCAGCAGGCATTTTAGGAGGGACATTTTCATTGCCTGCAGCTGCAACGGGACCCCAGAGGCACAGGTAGACGGAGGAGGAATAGAGGCAGTACAGAGGTGGAATGGAGGAATGCCATGACAACTAGCAGGTACCCTGCGCTGGCAGTGGTAACAATAGCATCCATAGACCCCCAGGTAGGGCAGCATGGATGGTGTAATGGTTAGCATTACTCCCTCACAGCACTGAGGTCATGGGCTCAATTCCCACCATCGCCGAAACTGTGCAGAGTTCATACCTCCAAACATGACCCATTCCAGGAGGGACAACATGCTCTGTTCCTGGACTTCCATGCCAGTGGCAGAGTTCCAGGCTTGTAGCACAGTCCAAAATTCAGAGGGGAGCTGCACCAACTGCCACCCCAAACTCCACAGTCAAGGAATCACTGGCAGGTGTGGCTCCCGTATTTGACTTTTGGACAGTGGTGCAGTCCTAATTCTGCAACTGCCACTGGCAAGGAAGTCCAGGAGCAGAGCATTTTGTCCCTCTTGGAATGGGCCATGTTGGGAGGAATGAGAGGTTGTATTCTCCCTGTGATGGTGTGTGGTTTCTCTGGTTACTCTGGTTTCCTCCCACAATCCAAAAATATACTGGTAGGTTACCTTGAATGTAAGCTCCACTGGGGCAGGGACTGATGTCAATGTTCAACTATTCTCTCTGTACAGCGCTGCGGAATATGTGTGCGTTATATATATATATATAACTTTTCAATAAATAAATGACAGACAACTTATCAGACTGGGGTCAAGCTTACCAGATAAAGAGTTCATGTAGAAATGAGTCAATGGGGGAAATTTCTAAGATGATATTTATAATTCCCATGGGATGTTGCTATGGGCAACCAATCAGAAATGATCTATTATCTTCTAGAAGGTGCTAAGAAGCAGATTGATTGGTGGCCCATAGCAGCATCCCATGAGAAATAGAACTCCCATCTTTCCCCCATTGTATGTCTTTTTATACCTACACTATGCATTGATTTATGGAACAGCCATGGCATGTGCACTTATGTTTCTGCTTGAGCATACATAAATGGATAATTTCCTGAGCAAGCCCATTGTTAAGGGAACACAAACATAATAAAGACAGTGTAATAAGGTCCTGGTTTAGATTTTTTTTTCTAGAACAAGAATAATTGAATTACCTAACGATGTTAGAAATGGTTTGCATTAACCCCAGGAAAAAAATAAGCTCCTGATATGAATGCATTGCTTCACAAAGATGTAAATGAAAGTACAAGGAATATTACAATACAAATGTTATGTAGGGTACACACCAGGACGACCCGCTCACGATGCACATTGTGAGCGGGTCGTCAGTGTCTCGTCCGACCCGCTTACGGTGACGCGGGGGGGCACGACCCGCTCACGATGTGCACCGTGAGCGGGTCCAATCCAATGGCGACCCGCACCCGGCTGTATGGTCGTCATTGAGATCCTACCTGCAGCAGGTAGGATCTCAATAACGACCGACCCGCGGGACCGCGCATCGGATCGGTATCGGTCCACACCAGGACAGAAAAGGGCCCAATCACCACACAATCTACATCCAATTGGTCAGAATTGGATCTAGATTGAGGGGATCGGGCCCTAGTCGTCCTGGTGTGTACCCAGCATTAGTCCCAGATGGTAACCATGTGCCGTCCACACAGTGCGTCCTGTTTTCACATGCAGTTTTGAGGGATGTGGAGCCCCACTGCTGCGGGCATCATCCAATTCATGGAAGGGGTCAGAGCCGGCCCTAGCCAATTTGATGCCCTAGGCAAGATTTTGGCTGGTGCCCCCTAGCACTGCTGCTAATTTTACCTATGACCCAGCACCCCTCTCTCAGCACAGTACATTCACTCAGCAGCACAGATCCAAGAAGCAGCCAGCAACACCCACCACCCCTCAACCATAGCAATCCTCTACCACCCCTCATAAAGAACCAGGGCTGCCATCATAAATTGTGGGGCCTAGGATTGACAAAAGCGAGTGGGAGATGAGGAAGAGAGGGGGAAGAGAGGGAGGGAGGAATAGGAGAAAACAGGACAGAGAGGAGCAATAGAGGGAGATTGCAGAGAGACTGAAGGAAATACCAACCTTGGACTCTCCTCCTGGTGGCAGGGAACAGGGGGTGCATTTGATAGATCACACGTGATACATCACATGCGGGGAATCAGCTGCCCATACGCTGCTGCAATACATCGTATAGGCTATGTGGTGTAGTGATGTAATATTCCTCATCTTTGCGGCCACCGCTTATGCTACCAAATTTACGTAGCATATGGCGAGCTGCGAGGGTTATTTTTGGGGTCCACACCACCCTCCTGTGTCCATGCCACTATCTATTAACGTTAATAAAGGTGTGGTGAGCAAAGCGCAGCAAGCCACCGAGCCCCAAGCATGGCAAGTGAAGCAAGCCTGTGAGGGGACTATCGCGATTCACGTAGCGGCTAACATAACTGGCGTAAACGGTGGACACAAAGATGAGGAAGTACCAAAATAAGATTGTCAAAGGGAGCCATGGTCATGAAACTGGTTGGGGTGTACAGGAAAGAGTTTGTTGGAGGGAGGCATAATTAGGAAGGGGGGGGGGGGGGGTAGGTAAGATACAGTTATCAGAGTGGTCAGCACAGTCAGGTGAACAGGGAGGATAAGGTCAGGGATTAGGTGGATAGGGAAGATAAGGAAGTCAGAGGGAGCTATGGTCAGGAATGAGATGAAAAGGGAAGATTAATTTGTCAGAGGTAGTCACAGTCAGGGATAGAGAGGGATAAAGGGTTACTGCCCTGTACACTGTTGCCCCCCCCCCCCCTACTTCCCATTATACACTCTCTTCAATACAAAACAGACATCTCTCAATGTGCAAAAACTTGCCTTACAATTGTCACTGCATTCGGTGATCCTCCTGCCTCTCACTTCCTGTGCAGTCAGTGTGGCATGTGCTGTCAGTCACTGTGCAGCAACAGTGCTCACCATTCCTTCCACTCGGTGGCTACTGCTGGACAAGAGCTCCGCCCCTTTCCACAGGGCATCTATAGCCCTGCCCCTTTCACGGGCCATTTATAGCTCCACCCACTTTTTTTTTACTTCCTCGCTCCTCTCACCAGTCAGCGCGCTCTCCTGTAGCTGTGTGCTCAGCTAGGGATCGCGGCAGCTAGAGCCAGTGTCTAGGTGCCTTATTACTCTGCCTGCCCTAGACAATTGCCTATGTTGTGGTGTGTTTCACCAGGCGGGCATCACACCAACTGCAGGGGCTGCTCCAGGTCCTCACCAACATTACTGTGCAATAGTCTCTATTTTTTAAAGCAGAAGAGAAGTAATTTTCATTGCAAAATGTTGTACCCATTTGGGATTTAAAGCATCAAGGTCAAAATGGATAACTACACTTCTGGTAAATGCAAAGATGATATGGTCTGACCTTGACAACATCGTGTAAATCATCAAGAGAATGTGATTAAGTGAACAGCACATGGACCTGTGATGAGATTTTCAAGCTTTGATCAAGAACATATACATTATACAATCCTACTTTTTCTGTGAATGTTTACATGGGACACAGTCCAAAGGTTGACACATGCATTAGGTCGGCATGGGGTTTTCATGGATTTTTTTAGCCGACAGGTGGTGCTTCTTGTCCTACCCTCCACTAGGGCATGGAAGGTACATATAGTAGTGTGCCTGAAACATGGTGAGCGCAGCGAGCTGTGAGGGTACGCGGTGCACTGTTACAGTGTCCATGTCGACATTCAGGCCCAAAAAAAAAGTGAACCCATGTTGACATTTTGACTGTCGACCTTCCCAATGTCATCCTAATGCATGTGTCCATCTTTTGACTGTATTGATCTAAGGCCTGTCGACTGTCAGTGGTCGACCTTAATTTGGTTGACTCAATGCCCATACCCACAATGCAATGATGCAATGAAGAGCGACTTCACTGCATCAGTCGCTCACATGGTGTTTTAGTCCTTATGTCAACTAGGTCTGTCCATGTGTGTGCTTTGGTCAATGTTTTTACTGGGATAGAGTCCAGTTATGGATTTTGCTCATCTAAAACACAGTTGAAATAGCTCCAGTTATTACACTGTAGACTTGCTGTTGTGATGGGATCACAGACAGTGGTTCTGTACAATCCATAACCCATTCAGGCTGAAAAGATGATCTTCCCATTAGATGATCCATTTCCAAAGCTTGCGTTGTAGAGCAGTGTCACATGGTCTGTGATTTTATATAAGGAAATGCACCTCCAAGTCAGTCTTGGAACATCTGACTCAAATTACACACTCAGCGCTAATTATTCTATACATTATAGAGAAGCGATGCTAGCAATCCCTAGGGCTACAAACGGGATCCGGACACAACATATCCAATTGTTTATCTTTCACAGATCATATATGACCCCGGTCAGGATGGTCAAATTTAAGGCTAGAACATCAGATGTATGCCCTAAGTGCAAGACGGACTCTGGGACGTTTTTGCACCTATTATGGGAGTGCCAAGTGGTCAACACTTTTTGGCAAAAAGTTATGGACATAATAATAGATACGGGCTTCCCAGTAGAGATCTTCACGGTCAGAGGGTGCATCTTGAATATCTTGGAAGAGAATGGGTGCACTAGGTATAATAAACTATATATCAATATCGTTGACTAGCGCTGACCCACCATATTTTTTGTATTGTATCTGCTTGTATTGACAGGACGATAACCCCTGTAGGTGGGTAGGCTGCTTATTTAAATTTGCGCAATTGAAAACATCCCTTTTTGTGTTTTATATATCAATATCATGTGCTCCTTGGCCAAAGTAGTAGTGGCCAGACAATGGATGGACAGCAAGGCCCCAGATATTAATAGCTGGTTGGCTTTAGTCAACTACACAGCAACGCAGGAAAAACACCTGCATATAAGGCGTAATAATATGAACAGATATATACAGATATGGACCCCCTGGCTGATATCCCCCTATTATAGAGTTAATGAATTATGTTGATATCAACACTGAATACTATAAAACTTTTTTTTTTTCTCCCCTTTTTCCTTTTGCACTAATAATAAACGATAAGAACAGTTTGAATAGTAAAGGTCACTGAAAGGTTAATAGTAGGTTGATTATTTATCATTGAAGAGATAGCTGGGCAACAAAAGATAAAAAAAAAAGAACATCACTATATTAAGAATTAATCACTATTTCAGACTGGATGTTTTTCACCAGCCTGTCTTCTAGTCTTTAGCAGGCTATTATGACTTGCTTCTCTTAGATGCTTGCACTATTATGGTTAATACACATTGGTCACTATCAAAAAGAAGAAAGGGGAGGTGAAGAGAAGGGGAGGGAGAGGGAGGGGAGGAGGAAGGAAGGAAAAAAAAGGTTTTGGGAGGGGGTCGTCTAAGGATAGAGGGGAGGGAAACATGTAGTACGGCCTAGCTGCCATAGTCTCCCAGGTAAGGAGGGAAAGAGTACTGCTGGGAAGGATAGGGTCAGCTGAGGGGGAACACCAAGGACGGAGAACAAGAAATGACGGAAGTCAATGTACAGTAAAATGTATGATTGAGGTATGAAAACCGTAGTTGATAAATGTGTTTATAATATTGTAAAATGTAAACTGCAAAAAAAAAAATAGGAAAGACACAGAGAGTAACTAATGTATTGAATGAAATGTTATTTGCTGTTTTATTTGAAGTTGTATGTGATGTTTGTCAATTTGCAAAATTTAATAAAAATAAAAAAAAATTAAAAAATGATTCTATACATTCACATGTGTTTTCCAACACAGAAAGTGTTTGCGGGATCTTTGTTTAACAAAGACACAAAAGGGAAACATTTTTCAGGTGTTGTTTATTCCGATTCTTTATGACCCTGACTTTGATGTAGCGCAGAATAAGGAGAAGAGCTGGCTGGAAAGACTTCTGTACTATCCTGCGCTCACTTTATCAGCATGGATTTGCTATGAGGAATTCAGCTGTTAGCAGTAAGAAAAGCTCCAGGGTTGGAAAGACCGGTGGGGGTAGTGGATGCGAGTTTGTTTCAGAAAAACTACACCATGACAGCTAAAATTTGAAGGTTAACACATAATAAAATAAAGGACAGCTTAAATATTTATAGAACAATGATGCCAAAAGGTAATCTCACAGTTAGCCTGTTGACAGCAAAAGCCCGTCAAAATGATGGCTTGGTCCCTATTTGCTCCTACCTCCAATCTCTGTCTTCACAGGTCCCTCTGTCCATATCCAGCAAGTTTGTAATGTATCATTTTGGTTTCACTTTCTGTTGAGGTTAAGGAGTAATTTGGTCCATCGAGTGGCCTCTAGTGGTCACTGGCAGTACTTCACCTCAAAAAGGTGAGAAAGATTTAGCCTTTCATATATAGTGACTAGTAGGGATGCCAATCCCGGGGCATTTTTTCAATCCCGGATTGGCATCACTGAGTGATTTTATAAAAGATATCATTGGTCAGGGAAATCATAACATATCAGCAACATATAATTTTCATATGGTCTAGTGTGTACCCAGCTTAACACAACATTCAAGGCATTCGTGGTTGGGTATTATTATACTGGAGAGAATTAATGTCATAATGGAGCTTGTGAAAGTAATGTAAGGTACATGAATATGTGTTCTACTTGTTAAATGTGGGGACTTTATCTAATTCAGGGGTGGTATTTTATAGATATTGTAACAGATAATAATACACTAAGGTTTCAGTATTAAGTGTGGGGACAAATAATTCAATAACAGGCCTCTTTGGGGGAAATGAGGTATGTTTATTAAACATGGTTGTTATTGGTCAGGGCAGGGTTACAGACCAACTTAGTTGTTGTTAATTTCCCATCTCTAGTTAAAGGAGAGACCTTAATTTACCACAGACTAATCAATCCCTGAAAGGCAGTGGTTCCCAACCTCGGTCCTCAAGTACCCCCAACAGTTTATGTTTTCCAGGTCACCCGTCAGGTGCACAGGTGCATTCATTATTCACTGACATATTTTAAAGGATCCACAGGTGGAGATAATTATTTCACAAGAACTGCTGGGAGTACTTGAGGACAGAGGTTGGGAACCACTGCCCTACGGCTATACAATTAGCCCTGACGTCAGCCCAGCCACAGATATTATTAGGTGTTTCTTTTTTGGGATCTCAGCAGGCTCAGAAAAAAATCTGGAAAGAATACTCTGTTCTTGCTATTGCAGCAGCGAAAACACAAAGATCTTGAACTTATCATGGATTCTATGTGGTTTCAACTTAAAACAGAAT
Organism: Crinia signifera; assembly: GCF_055691185.1. Lineage (NCBI taxonomy): Eukaryota > Metazoa > Chordata > Amphibia > Anura > Myobatrachidae > Crinia > Crinia signifera. The sequence goes on along the minus strand of NC_139217.1, from coordinate 316,429,349 downwards.
TTTCTGGGTACAAAAAATGATCATGCCTATTTCCCTCCACAGTATTTAGCCATTGTTTGGTTTTTCAGCAGATTGCCATTTCCCAACAGACACTAAAGGGGAGTATACGTGGGCTGTAGCAGGGAGATTTTCCATAGTCCTACTCTCCCAGTCGCTGCCGGAGATAAGCCTGCAGCTATCCCCAGCAGCAGCCCGTGCATTCAAGCGACCATTTAGTATATGACAAAGAAGGGGGGGGGGGGGGGGAGATGTAGGGATAGGAGCATAATATCGGACAAAGTGGCTTTTGAGAATGGCACAATGTATTAAAAGGTAAATGGGAGCATGATGTGAGCCAGGACTAGTTAGGATCTGCAATACATGTGAAACAACATGAGAGGAGACAGCAATGTCAGCAATGGAGTATAGTGCTTTCTTTCTATATATCCCCCTAGAAAGTAAGCACTTTTCACTCCTTACCTGCATCAAAAGTGGGCTAAGATGAGGTGTGAGGGTGCAAATCGCAGCCTAATGCCACATCCCTTCACTTAGTGAGGGCTACATGCAGGTTTGCACACTAAAAACATCCAGTTATATTTCATGTTACATTATGCTTATATGCATATGACCTCTAAAACCATATAAAGCTGATCTGCAAACTAGTACTTGCATGGCAGGGGTACAACCTGTACCTTCTTTGTGTAGGTGATGAAAAACTAAACCTACATAAACCACCAAAAACTACAAATGTCTATAGATTGTAAGCTTGCGAGCAGGGCCCTCCTACCTCCATGTTGGATTGTATCTACCCAGTTTGTTTAATCACTGTTGTTTCCAATGTAAAGCGCAACGGAATATGCTGTGCTATATAAAAAACTGTAAATAAATAAATGTATGCTTCTCTACATGCCGCTAGTGTATTGCACTGCACTGGTGAACGCTCCTGATCGGTCAAAACGCTATGTATCACAAGGTGTGTGCTTCTACAGTAGAACAAATGCTATGTGCCACAAGGTGTGTGCCTCTACAGTAGAACAAATGCTATGTGCCACAAGGTGTGTGCCTCTACAGTAGAACAAAGTCTATGTGCCACAAGGTGTGTGCCTCTACAGTAGAACAAAGGCTATGCGCCACAAGGTGTGTGCCTCTACAGTAGAACAAATGCTATGTGCCACAAGGTGTGTGCCTCTACAGTAGAACAGATGCTTTGTACCACCAAGGTGTGTGCCTCTACAGTAGAACAAATGCTATGTGCCATAAGGTGTGTGCCTCTAAAGTAGAACAAATGATATGTGCCACAAGGTGTGTGCCTCTACAGTAAAACAATGGCTATGTGCCACAAGGTGTGTGCCTCTACAGTAGAACAAATGCTATGTGCCACAAGGTGAGTGCCTCTACAGTAAAACAAATGATATGTGCCACAAGGTGTGTGCCTCTAAAGTAGAAAAAAGGCTATGTGCCACAAGGTGTGTGCCTCTACAGTAGAACAAAGGCTATGTGCCACAAGGTGTGTGCCTCTACAGTAGAACAAAGGCTATGCGCCACAAGGTGTTTGCCTCTACAGTAGAACAAAGGCTATGTGCCACAAGGTGTGTGCCTCTACAGTACAACGTATGTTATGTGATGGATGGTCGGGGTATGATGACATCATGAATACTTAAAGCTAATGCCCTGTGATTTCATGTTCACCTCAGTGTTTTCTGCATCTCATTTACAGCAGGCACATAGTGTACATACTGTATGTTATAGGCTTGCCAGTAGCAACACATCTCTTCATCTGCTTGGTAAAGTCCAGTATTGTTTTATTACAGAGTTTAATTCCAACTACATTGTGCAGCTTAGTATGCTTGTGCTATATCATTTTTATTTAATAACGTGTACAATCATATATTTTAACTATATTTATATGCTAAAGTCACTGCTTTAAAAACAAATATGTCAACACATATCTTTCATCAGAGATACTTAAAGTTTCAGAGCCAAACAGTGAGCAGCTCTATCTGGGAGGGTTAATCGGAAATTCGCTTTTGTATTCTTGCCAGGATCTGTTGTCAGCTGAGGCTTTCAGTACACTCAGGAAATTATCTTAAATTGCATGGAGTAAAATGTTATAATCTGATTTGTGCTATTAGCAGACATGTCCCAACTCCATACCGGATTCTGTCTGCACTTCCAGAAAAAAAGGCAATTGCTGTCCATTAGACAGGCAAGAGTTCTACATAAAACAAAGCAGAAGAAAACATACAGAGTACTCCAGTACAACAACTTAACCCTCTCACCACCATATTAGCCTCCTGATTATAGGTCTGCTGTAACATATCCTTCCTGCGCACAATGCAATGACGTCTACACAACATATTTACCTAAAACAAATTGTTTGAGATCTTCTTATTTGAATGTGCTTGGCTGCAGCAGACTCTAATACCCTAATTGCCCTGAGGTTAATGTCACTGTCAGAGGATTGTTTTGCAAACACATAATCCTGTCTTTGAAAGGCAGGTCAATGAAATTCTACTAGCTGAAGGCTTTAGTAGAGGTGCTTGGCAATAAAAAAAACAAAATTGTATGTGCTTCTTCCTGCGAGGGGAAATAGTACAATTTATGGCATGGATTGCGTGCAGACAGGCTACGCCCTGGAGTAAGATACACATGATCTAATTTATCTCCTTAAAGCTACAATTTTCATAATTCTTTAATCTTTAAAAGGGCTGTCAGGTTCTATAGCCTGGTACTACAGAGAGCAATATACACATAAGATATGGTAAAGTACAAACTGATCCGGATTTACAGTTCAGAAAAACCAACTCATAAAAAGACATCGTATAAATTGTGACTGTAAATCTCTCTCTAAAAAAAGAGAGAAAATAGGCTGGAGAAGCTTGTAGCTGAGAGGTCGGAGAAAGCAATTTCATAGTATTGAAGAACATCGCATTACAAAATATAAAAGATTATTACAGAAGGTTCTCAGTGCTGTACTTTCCTTACTTTAAACGTTACAGGAGAAGAAAATTATTTAACTCTCATCCTTAAATAACATACTGTGGCCGGTCAGTCCATTCAGAGTAATTGGCACTTACCTACTTTCACCACAGTCACACACTATATGGGTTCTTATTTTTAACCATCCAGCGATACAATTACTGCTGCTTTTTGTACTTGCCATCTACCTCTCTCGGTTATGTTGAATGAATGTAGGGGCTAATAGCTGGGGTTCCTGTAGCAAATACAGACTGCTCATCACTTTGAGTGCAGCTCTATGGGAACTAACGCTAGTACTGTATGACGGATGGTGTTAATTCCACAAGCATAACAATCAACAGCATTTGCTCATTAGTAAATAGGTTGTTTTAATACAGCCATTTTAGGAGATTGTTTCTACACTGGGGATTTTAGTTCTATAAGTTATGGATGCGCAGTTGACACCTAAATATTGTGCAAGTGTAATAGGTGTTGTGCTGTAGAACCCACTTCTACATGCTGTACTGAAGATACTTACCATTGGATGGCCACTGGGGGGAGGCACGTTATGGCTGGCAACCATGGCAATTAAGTAAGCAGAAAAAGCATTTCTAGCGAGCAGGCAACATCAGTGGTGGTTACCATCCCTCGGATTCCAAGATCATCCCAACACAACCATAACTTGTCATGTATATACACAACCATGTTTGTTGGGCTCTCCCTAAATTAGTCATTTAGTCATCATTACACAAAGTTGTTTCACAACGCTTTTCTTACTGATTTAAGGGGAACATATGTATTAAACCTTTAAAAGAGGACAAGTGGGGGTGTTGCACATAATACTAATCAGAGTACAGCAATCCCTTATCTAGTGTAGCGGTTCTCAGACTGTGGGTCCTGACCCCAAAGTGGGTCCTGGCCTTCTCAGCATGGGGTCACGACTCCATGTTGCTGACCATCAGGCTGATGACTTTTCTAATCTCAGTCAGTGATTCGAGGAGTCTGAAAAATCTGTTGAATTGTCAGTTACTTCAGACTCCTCCCATCATTCCACAATGCTGCCATGAATGTGCTGTCTGCTGCCTACACATGTGATGTGATGACCTTCTGCAGTAACTTGTTGGGGTCCTGTAATTATTCTTAAGCCCCCCATACACGGTCCGTTAATTGGATCCGTTGTGTGCTTAAACAGCACACATCGGATCGGATCGCATCCCTAGTGCATGCATTGTGCATGCACTGCGATCCGATCCGATGTATAGCTAGTACAAAAAGTATGTGCAGCACATACTTTTTGTACCGTACTATGTGATGCACGGGAGCGCGCATCGCATAGTACAGAACGGAGCCGGTCCACAACGGACCGTGTATGGGCTCCTTTATTGTCTGATGGGGTCCCAGAGCAAAATAGTTTGAGGACCCCTGATCTAGTGCATTCCATAAAATAATAGGTAGGATCTGGCTGATCAGTATGGGGAAAACCTACACTTGTCCTCATCAGGAGGTTTGGTAAATCCCCACCCGTTACTTCTTCCCCAATTTTGTGTGGAGGGGTACAGGAAAATACACAGGTGTAAATGGGATATTCAGAGACCTAGTGATAAATGCAAGAGAGCTACAATTAGCATACAGTAGCGAGAGAAAGGGACATACTGTACACTCCTGGGAAAGCGGTGTTGAAAACAATGTGGCCATAATTAAAGCTTATATAGCTGTCTGCAGATCTAACTAGAAGGAAAATCACCAATCGGAGCAAGTATACCATTTAAGGCATGGGGAAAAGGAATGCTGATAGGGAAAATGATGGTGCCGCAAAATGTATGATGCATGAACAGGTACCAGCAAATAAATAACACCTAAATATACATTTCACATATTTAATTGTCATCTTTGTAAAGACTGGGGGTAAAAAATGATTTCATGTACTTTTCACTGTACTGTAGCTCTCTGCTGATGGGGGAATCAAAACATCAGATTTCTGACAATTTACTGTTCTCTTAAGTGCTATGCATACAAGTATATATTTACCTTAAAATGAAAATGTCAGGTCAGTTCAGGTTTTTCAGCTTTTACAAAACATAAAATATTAATTTGAATTTTGTGTTTCTTTTTGTTACTTATGTTTTAGTACTTTTTCATACATTTTACCATGTACAGTGTCATTTTTCACTATTGGCAGTTTTAGAAAATTACTATTTTGTTTTTCATGCAATCCTTCTCACCATGCGGTGAATGCTATAACGTACCATATGTGGAGGCATATTTACAGCCATATACTGCTCAGGAAACTTTAATTATGCCCATACCATACACATAAATTGTTTAAGCACAAGCCATGAAAATGCTAATTTGTGATTTCTGTTTATTTAATGGTGTTGTTTTTTTTAGACTTTGGTTTCCACTTCGCTGCAGCAAGTGACTGTTCCCTAATGACTGCATCCATGTCCCAGACAACAGGAAGCAACAGTAAAACACAGCTATTTCCTATGAGACAGGAATTTATTAATAGCAAAAACATGTATGTTTATAGTGCTGGTCTACAGAAGAAGAGTATGCAAGTACAGTAATATGTTCATAAAAATATGTAATTGTAATTGTAAAGTAATTGCCCTTTTAAATCTGATCAACATTATTTGGTTTTGCAAAATGTCCCATTGTAAATATAGTTACCCCCTATTTCTGTTCCATCAGTTCTATCTACGTCCAGGGTACTAGTCACTGGATTAATATGCAGAGAGGAATCATTCACATCCGGGGCAGATGTACATAAGACATGAAAAATGATAAGGTGGACCTAGATAAAGTACCAGCCAACCACTGAGGAGCAGAGTGGCTCTTACTTTATAAGTATCCAAGGCTTAGTACATCTACCCCTCTGCGAGGTAAGCCTTGTTGCTTCAATGTAAGTTTATTAATAAGGTGCCCCAAGTTTTTCATCTGTTTTTAAGCTTTATGCAATACAATGCAAGTTTACTTTTATATATCCATGTAATTTATACATCTATATATAGATGGGTGTGGATCGTATTGTCGACCCGACTTAGATCGACACCATTGTGTCGACAGGCAGTAAGGTCGACAGGGTTATAGGTCGACATGGGTGAAGGTCGACTGGTGTCTAGGTCGACATGGGACAAGGTCGACATGGGTTAAGTCGACAGGTCGCGAAGTCAACCGCAGCCCCTCACAGTGCTTCTCCCACCACGCCCTAGTGGATGGTATATGAAATACCGCCTGTCGGCACATGTCGGCGCAAAAAAACAGTGAAAAAAACCATGTCGACCTGTAGACCTAACCCATGTCGACCTACCACATTTGTTGACCTAAAACCATGTTGACCTTGTCCCATGTCGACCTTCATTAATGTTGACGTAGAACCCTGTTGACCTTGTTGCCTTATATGTTTTTCCACGTGCGCTCGCCACGCTTTGGGCTCGGTGGCTCGTTGCGCTCGCCACACATGATTTCCCTACACAGAATAGCCCACTAAGCAAATAGCTTAGTGGGCGCCAACTAACATATAAGTACCATTTTATATATCCAGGCAATTGGTGAAGATACTTTATTTGTGATCTGCGTAATAAAAAAAATGAGTCAAGAGAAGAATGTAAAGAAACCCGCCATTTATTACACCATTGGAAGGCTTTGATTTGTTAAGGATGATCTTGAACATTAAATCTGAGCAGAAAATATCGCACAACATTTAAATCAATGCGTTCAGGAAAAATCCATGCAGGAACAGTCACAATATTTTATTACACATATTACAAAACAACAACATACAGTATATGAGAACCCATCCTGGTTTTATGGAATAAAAAACATGTAAGATCAATGCAATGTCTTTGGAACAAAATACATGAAAATAATGCAATAATACAGCCAACTAAATTAACATTATTTCCAAAAACAAGTATTTGGCCTCTTGATAACTGTAAGCCTCTTAGAAGAACCAGATGATATGCAGCTTGATAAATCCCGGAAGTACTTCTGGTAGTAAGGCTGATTATTTGTTTAAGGGCCAGACTCCTGTTCCTGCTGAACTGAGCCAGTGTGTAGGATAGAACTGATATCAGTTCAGTAGGCACAAGAGGACAGGTCCATCGCATGTGATGGAGAAGGTATCACCCTCTTGTACAGTCCTTTAGAGAATTATCTGACACGCACATCATTTCCCCGTGATGTTGATGTGATTAAAGTTTCACAAAATGAATGTACTTTTATGCATATTGTAAACAAACCAATGAAATCCTATTATGAGTGACAAGAACGCTCTAATTAGAATGCAGTTAGGTCATAGCATTGTCATCCAGTGCCGGCTCCATCTCTCCCTCTCTTCAGGTGCAGAACTTAGCCACTGTGAACAAAGAGGAAATTAATCACTGTTCACCAATCAGCTAAGCTCTGCACCTTGCCAGAAAGGCCGCCGTCAGTTGTGGAATGTATGGGCTGACTTGCCGCTAGCGATGATTTGTAATATTGTTCTTCTTTAGTTCGGCCTATTTATATATGTGCGCTTATGGTCCTAATTTGTGAAGTGACCAGGCATTTCCATTGCAGCCGCCAAGGACATGGTTGTGTGGTAATCCCTGGCAATGTGATTTTAATTTTAACTCACAAATCAGCATGCCAGGAACCCAAACAGCCACATCACAACTACAACAGAGCGTAGTTCATGTAAACCATTTCCTTTGCTCATCTATGGCCATAATTCCAAATACATTATGCAGTAGTGGACGGAAGCACAAAGCCACAGTTGCTATTTTCCTGTATCAATAACAGCGATGTGCTTTGCAGAAGTAGCTATCAACTACATAAAAAGAAAGCTCATGCTGTAAAATCCATACTGAGCCTACAATGAAAAAAGATGTTAGGTACATAAAGAGTTAAGAGAAAGCAATGTGCAATGTATTACAGGTTATAATTCTCTCAAAACACCTGCAAAAAGGTTAATTTACAGTACAACTTGTTGTTGTAATGTGTTTACATTGCGTTTGCAAGTATTGTTATACATATGTGTGATGGCATCTCCTGGTAAAAAAAAAATATTACACTGTACTTACTCAGTTATGTCCCATCACCACATATGTAGATGCTGGCCTGCAGGTTTGCTAAACACAGATGAATAACAACATTTTATTTTTTGACCCACCAAATGGCATTCAGACTTTAAGGTGTTATGTTATGCACTAATATACACTGTAGAGGAGTGGAGGAGGAGAGGCACAGAGAGATAGGAACATGAAAATACTCGGGCACAGTTATTTGAACTTTGATATTTTTTCTAGAGATGCCAATCGCATGAAACAGTATATAAGTACAGAAAGCTACTGAACAACTGTAAAGTAAGACAAATGAAAACATATAAAAAAAAAAACATTTGATTTTGGTACATCTCCTATATATTTGGCTACATCTGTCACTCAAAGTGGGTGTCTGTGTCTATAACGCTCTGTTCCTGGACTTTCCTCTTAATGTGTGATTGCCTTCATCTGTGCTGAACACCTTTCTGAGAAATTACCTGTTTAAAACAGGTGATGGCAATCATACATTAAGGGGAAGTCTAGAAACAGAGCATTGTGTCCCTCCTGGAGAGGGTCATGTTGGGAGGTATGTGACAGAGAACCAGCCCAGTGAGCCCACAGACAGTGCCAGACACCCACTGCCTTCCCATGTTGCCCAGCACTGCTACTCCACAGCCACCAGGTGAGCGCCCCCCTCCCGCGATTTACGGCAAAACCTCCCCCCCCCGCGGCCCCCCCCCTCCCGCGATTCGCGGCAAAAACACCCGCTCCCCCGCGATCCCCCCTACCGCGATTCGCAGCAAAAACACCCCCGCGACCCCCCCTCCCGCGATTCGCTGCAAAAAGAACCCCCCCACGACCCCTCCCGCAATTCGCGGCATAACCACCACCCCGCGACCCCCCCCCTCCCGCGAATCGCGGCAAACCCTCCCCCGTGACCCCCCCCCCGTTTTCGCGGAAAAAACACCCCCCCCCGCGACCTCCCTCCCGCGATTCGCGGCAAAAAGAACCCCCCCGCGACCCCCCCTTGCACGATTGGCGGCACCCCCCCTGCGACCCCCCTCCCGCGATTCGCGGCACCCCCCCCCCCCGCAATTCGCAGCAGCCCCAGGATTAAATGGCACATGCAAAACACTGACATGGCTATGGTCGACAATGAAAAAGGTTGACATGAGTTTTTGAAGATTTATTTTTAATTTTTTTAATTTTTTCATATTCATTGTCATGTGTCAACATGGAAACCAATGAAGTGGCACACTTATGTCAACATTTACATGTGTTGACCTTTCTGTGTTGATTTTTTCTTGTGGCGATTCGCGTCACACCCCCCCGCAACCCCCCCTCCCGCGATTCGCGGCACCCCCCGTGACCCCCCACCTCCCGCAATTCGCGGCAACCCCCCACCGGAACCCCTGTGAACCCCGCCCTCCCGCGATTCGCGGCACCCACCCCCGCGACCCCCCCTCCCGCAATTCGCGGCACCCCCCCGTGATTCGCGGCAGCTCCAGAATTAAATTGCACATGGAAAACACTGACATGGCTATGGTCGACAATGAAAAAGGTTGACATGAGTTTTTGAAGTTTTTTGTCATTTTTTGAATATTTTCATATTCATTCTCATGTGTCGACATGGACACCAATGAAGTGCCACACTTATGTCAACATTTACATGTGTTGACCTTTCTGTGTTGATTTTTTTCTTGTGGCGATTCGCGTCACACCCCCCGCAACCCCCCCTCCGGCGATTCGCGGCACCCCCCCCCCGCGACCCCCCCTCCCGCAATTCGCGGCAACCCCCCACCGGAACCCCCATGAACCCCGCTCTCCCGCGATTCGCGGCACCCACCCCCCGCAACCCCCCCCCCTCCCGCAAATCGCGGCACCCCCCGCGATTCGCGGCAGCCCCAGGATTAAATGGCACATGCAAAACACTGGCACGGCTATGGTCGACAATGAAAAAGGTTGACATGAGTTTTTGAAGATTTATTTCATTTTTTGAATGTTTTCATATTCATTGTCATGTGTCAACATGGACACCAATGAAGTGGCACACTTATGTCAACATTTACATGTGTTGACCTTTCTGTGTTGATTTTTTCTTGTGGCGATTCGCGTCACACCCCCCCGCAACCCCCCCTCCCGCGATTCGCGGCACCCCCCGTGACCCCCCACCTCCCGCAATTCGCGGCAACCCCCCACCGGAACCCCTGCGAACCCCGCCCTCCCGCGATTCGCGGCACCCAACCCCGCGACCCCCCCCTCCCGCAATTCGCGGCACCCCCCGTGATTCGCGGCAGCTCCAGAATTAAATTGCACATGGAAAACACTGACATGGCTATGGTCGACAATGAAAAAGGTTGACATGAGTTTTTGAAGTTTTTTTTTTCATTTTTTGAATATTTTCATATTCATTCTCATGTGTCGACATGGACACCAATGAAGTGCCACACTTATGTCAACATTTACATGTGTTGACCTTTCTGTGTTGATTTTTTCTTGTGGCGATTTGCGTCACACCCCCCCACAACCCCCACTCCCGCGATTCACGGCACACACACACACACCTCCACCGCGATTCTCGGCACCCCACCCCGTGACCCCCCCTCCCGTGATTCACGGCACACCCCCGCGACCCCCCCTCCCATGATTCCCTGCAACCCCCGCCCCGTAACCCCCCCCACCCGCGATTCGCGGCACCCACCCCCGCGACCCCCCCTCCCGCAATTCGCGGCACCCCCCCCGCGATTCGCGGCAGCTCCAGAATTAAATTGCACATGGAAAACACTGACATGGCTATGGTCGACAATGAAAAAGGTTGACATGAGTTTTTGAATTTTTTTTTTTCATTTTTTGAATGTTTTCATATTCATTCTCATGTGTCGACATGGACACCAATGAAGTGCCACACTTATGTCAACATTTACATGTGTTGACCTTTCTGTGTTGATTTTTTCTTGTGGCGATTCGCGTCACACCCCCCACCCCCCCCCGCAACCCCCACTCCCGCGATTCACGGCACACACACACCCCCCCGCGATTCTCGGCACCCCACCCCGTGACCCCCCCTCCCGTGATTCACGGCACACCCCCCGCGACCCCCCCTACCATGATTCGCCGCAACCCCCGCCCCCGTAACCCCCCTCCCTCGATTTGCGGCAACCCACCCCGCGACCCCCCTCCCGCGATTCTCTGCAATTCCTCCCCTCCCGCGATTCGCAGCATCCACCCCCCCACAACCCCCCCTCCTGCAATTCGCGGCACCCCCCGCAACCCCCCCTCCTGCAATTCGCGGCACCCTCCGCGACCCCCCCTCCCACGATTCGCGGACACCTAAGTTGCAATACAGGGCATCTTTCATACAATTCTAACCATATTTCTCATATACAAACGTTCACAAATTAAGGGGGCGCAGCCCCTTACGACGGTGTGAAGAGCGCCCGTAGGGCGCGATGAATCACCTAGTTGTATATATTTGGCTGATGAGATAAGTACTTGTGTGGCTAGTGACACAGGGGTAGATGTATGAAGCAGCGATAAGGGAGGAGAAGTGAGCCAACATAAAAGTGGCCCATGGCAATCAGCTGCTCTGTATAATCTTAAATTATGCAAATTATAGATGTTACTTCAGTGCTGATTGGTTGCTATGGGCCACTTCTCCTCTGGCTCACTTCCCTTCCTTATCATTGCTTCATACATCTACCTTTAAGCCTTTTAATTGTGGTTAGGAAAGTTCTATACTGATTTTAGGTTTGCAATATATTTGTTACTAATACTATAAAGCCTGTCGACCAATAGTGGTCAACCTGATTACTGTCAACCCATCAACACTCACTAACACCTTAGCGTCTCACTAATGTGCTGGACTGTGGTGGCTGGCATTTGCTGGCATAGCATGTTTCTCCTCGCCAGACACATTAAACTTAGTATTAGGGACCCACCAGGACGAGGCCACCTAGACGTTGATTGGTTGGCTGGTATTTTTTGGTCAGTGCATGCATCTGCATTTTTTTCTTTCCTTGTGGAACTACAATTCTCTGCATGACGGCACCTATTATTATATATGTAAATAGGGTGTGCAGTCCAAGGTTCCCCTCCCCAAAATTTCAAGTGCATTAATTTCCAAAGTTTAAAATGCATGAGGCAGAGTGCAAACCCCTCTTTAGTGGTACTTTAATCAACTGCACATAGATTTCTGCCAAAGAGCACTTGATTCTTCACCAGCTAATGGGGGAGAGGTCTAAGTAAGGGTTTTGCTACAAAGTAAGGGCACCAATGTGTCCAAACAGAACAGTGCAAAAACAAGACTATGGACAAGATACATGGTTGAAGAGGGCACATTTAGGAGCATTCCTTGGTTCATAACCATTTCCACAAAGCATTTAATGCTCTATTAATAAAGTAGAGTGGGACGTATTTAATACGACTACATATTTGTGGAGCGCTATATTTCTAGGTGCACTGGTAAAAACAAGTGTTTAAACACACAAAAATGACAAATATAATAAAGCACACTAATAATTCATTTAAGCATTAATGATGATGAACAGCAGATTTCTAGGTGAAAAACTGAAGTTTGATTCAAGCCACCTGCGTGTCTGTGCCTAGGAGCACTTGTAGCGTGCACACAGGGAGAGTGAGTGTGCTTAAGTGCATGACAGAGCAACTGTGCAAATTAAAGGGAGTTTTTGTCTGCATATTCTAATTCTCTCCAACGCTTTTAGAAATGCCAAATAAGTCTGTCCAAGGGATAAATGTGCTAACTGTGACAATATTAGGTTTGTGCAACGATAGCTAGATTCAGTAAATACAATATTTATACAGAACAATTAACCCCGAAAAAAGTCACCAATAGATTTTACCTTTACACAATAAATTAGGTGTTTGACTATTTTTAACCCTTTAAGTGCCAAGTGATTTTGTCAAAACAGGTGTGAAAATTGTCAAGCAAACATTTTTATACATCATAATGACCTGTAATGTCTACCTTATATAGGAAATATCATCTTTTTTAATTCAAGATATTTTATTTGATTATCTTGATCTCTCATAGAGATGTTGGCACTCAAAGGTTTACTATGAATGTTTCATTAATCTATTTATCTTGAGGTTCAAAATTGGCAACATATTACAGAAAACTGGTGAGTTACAGATCATTGATCATCATCCTCGGAGGGCCCCAGTGATACTAATCTCCTCCTCCTACTATAGGAGGGTGAGGCCTATAGCACTGCCAGTGTGGATGCAAGGCAGCCCCCCAACAAAGGTTTATTTATTTTTAAACCCTTGGACTGTCATTCACTCTGCAGCATTTAAGGTAAGGGGTGGTGCCTTCAGTTGTTGGGGGGGATGGGCCACTGTGACTATCGCTATTGGTTGCAGTGCATGTTAAGACAGGATGTAACAAAACGGTGGAGGAGGGCTTTTACTTTCAGAACCAGTGCAAGAGAACTGTAAATTAAGTGAGCAGCAGCAACCGTACAGCAGGGAGAGAAGAGCAGTCTGGAAGAGCCTGCAATCTTCCGGGTAAAGGAGACTTGTATCCCCCCTCCACCAGGGGAATGCAGATGTGTATACTATATCTGTAGCTGCTTACATCTACCCTCTTCCTGCAGCTCAGTGACTGTTCCCAAGGAAGCAGCACAGGGACCGTGCAGGACACTATTAGTGAATAATAGTTAACTGTACTAACAGTTGGCTTACTCTATCTCTCTCCTTTTTCTCATCCTCATCTTGCTCGCCCATCATGCTCTCTTGTAGATGGTATGGGACAGATAGCTGACTCACACTTGTTACAATTATATGTGTTTGATTCTGGAAAGAAGGGTCACTCAGGGGAGGTGACCAAGACAGCTATTATTCTATCCTTCTGGCGGCTGGCCTCACCTCTTCAGCTTTTTGCCACCACCCTTAAGGTAACTCCTACAATTACATTCTGCCTGTAGGCCCATCATGGCTCAGTCTGACACTGCTGATCACAGGCCTGATTCAAACCTGAACAAAAATCACTGAAATTGCTAATCGTCGACTTTCAGAGATCTGCACATGTGTGCTCGTGGCAGCTTGCTTGCAAAATCCCTGAAACTGTCATCACAAGCGATCATAGTTTCAAATCCAGCGGGGCCGTTGCAGGGGCGGGACGCAGCATTTTGTGAGAACGGTCCAGACAATTCAGACTTGTCCAGACCACTTGAGGGGAGAGCCGTAGCAGTTGTGTGACATCACACACAGCTGCTGCGGCCAAAAACATGGCTGGCCTGCAACTGGCTTCGCAGCTAGGCCTAGCACTTTGCTGCTTAGTGAAGTGCTTGCACTTTCGCTGATGTGCCTGCAAAATGTTGCGGGCACATTACGGGAAGGGACCCGACGAGCGGGACGGCCTAGCTCTGGGCTGGGTTGTAGCTTAGCGAATCGTTGGTAAACTACAATCAGGTCACATATTCATTAGTAGTATGAGATAACTAATGCACTCTAGAAGGGGACTGCATGAAAATACACTTGGAGTCATATAAATATAGCCTATGGGTAGTATTCAATGTGGCCGGCGAGGAGGTTAAACAGCGAGGATTGCACAAAACCAGCGATCCTCGCTGTTTAACCCCGTCGCCAGCCGCTTGCCCTATTCAACGTTCTGGGGAAATCCCCAAAACAGCAAGACCCGCGGCTAATGCAGCGAACCCGCTGTATTTAGCCGCGAGTCTCGCTGCTTCTGGAGCCGCATACGCCAATTCCTCCTCGTTTAAAAAAAAACAGAGCGAGGGGGAATTGGCGTATGAGGGGGGTGCGTTGAATACTGACAGGTTGAGTGGTGACAGCGAGCAGGAAGCCCTGCTCGCTGTCGCCGCTCGCCCACGGCATTGAATACACCCCAATGACTCAGCTGGCCAACAGTTACTTATTACTGTGCTATTCATGAAGAACTTCTCTGTAAACCAAGTGGTCAGTAATGTTACTCATTTTGATGCTCTTACACGTATATCAAATAAATATATTATTATCCAAATTTAGCAAACATTCTTTTGCAGTGGAGCTTACGGGCTTGTGCTTGAACAAATCATAAAAGCTATTTACTCACAAGCTATGTCTAAAGGTGCTGTTCATTCCATTCAATACATTTTAAAGAAATAAATGTTTAAAAAGTGTAGTACCTCTGTCTATAGTTAATGCCATAAATAATGTCTGCACCACCCAATGTCACTTTCTCTCGATAACTGAAATTTTCAACACAGAAATGTGATGAGGACAGCAAGTCTGTTAAATGTGTTATTTCATTAGACAAGTATCTGAAAAATGCTGCACTACAGAAGACCTTCATACCAAACCAAATTGAATACGTGTTAGACTTGCATGTGCAAACACCAAGTAGGGTTACCTCAGGGTATTCAAATATTGTGTAAGTCAAGGCCATTTCTAGATCTTCATTATAAAGAGTCAGTTACTGAAAAGTAATCTGACAACTGTATATTATTAAATCTGACAAAATAATTCATATTATAATCTACTTTTTCAGAATGCACAGACAGACATCTTCAATTTAGAATAGGCAACCTTTTTTCTATATTATATCCAACTACAAATCCCAGCAGACTGTTGGCAGATGGAAATGGCCTGGTTTTACTATAACAGATGGAATACCAAGAGGCGGCACATAGATATTAAGGCACATGTTGCATCTTATAAAAGACAGTCAAAATGTATTTTATTTATATCTACTGCATAGAAATATAAAAATACTAGATGAGACATTACAGACAGTCTGAGACTAGGATTACCTCTATTTTCATTCCACTTACACATTGAATCATGCCACACAGCATGTGCTTCTGGTCTAGCACTGAGGTAATGTGCTGGAGGCCAGGCTCCAAATACGGCCTTGTTCTAGAACGAGTAATCCGCCCAGAGTTCAGTACTTAATCCTATCCAGTTTAACTTGCATCAACATGACCACACTGAGAGCTTGGCTGTTTCAGTCACGGCATTGTTCTATGGAAGTCAATCCATTAAAACAACATTTCTCCCACCACTTTTACACAGGATACATCCATTTGATCTCTGACAGCAGCGAAGCATCTGTGTGCAAGTTCTTGCTGTCTGGCATCTTCATTCACCATTAATTCTCCATAGAGATACACTCCCATGGCCTGTAGAGAAGAAAAGAACAAGTAAACACTTCTGTATGAAGACGATCCTGTAGTCAAACACACAACACAGCTCCTATCCCATCCACACACCCCACTTTGCCCTCACCCTTCATTACTCACTATGGTGACTGACTAATCTTTCCAATAAACACTTCAACATGTCTTAAAGTTTCCATAAGTGCAATGCAGAATTCTCATTTGGTTTAAATGTTATGTGGTATAAGTACCTGCTATATGTATGTGGCATTCCTCTACGGATTCTGATTATTACAGCTTTATGCTACATTATATTATTTGCTTTATGCCCCTTTATGCCTGGATCTTATTTTCTATGTGGCCAGCTCTTACTAAATAACAGCAGACCAGCGGATAAAGCTTGTTAGATAACAGAGTATAAGATGGAATGTGATTTGTGTAGGAAGCTCATTCACCATAATAAGACCTCCTCTACATTATGTGACCTCCTCTGTGGAACGCTGGCCAAAGCTGTGTGCTACAAAGTTGTTTTCTACTTGTGATTTCACTTACACATGTGACTAGATATTGGCAATCAGGGGGTGTTTTAAAGATAACAAACATAACAAGTTGATGGATGAAAACCTCTCTGCAGAATTGTTTTGTATTAGTTCTAGCCTTACACTACACCTCGGTACAAACTAGAAACATATATTGTTCGTTCGGCATGTGTGTACCCCCGATATGCCTCAGCGTTATGACGCTATTCCCAGACATGTCAGCTCAGCCCTGCAGCAAAACTAATGATGACATAGATCGGCATGTCTGGCTGTGTGTACAACTGACCTGGTGCCAATAATGACATCACAGCTGGGCTGGCCCAACATATAGAGCATCTAATTAGCAAGTGTATACACAACAGATTATATTGCTGAATCTGGCTGTTGCTGGCTCTGGGTGTACCCTGCATAGTGTTCCAATGCTGATAGAAAATCTGGTCACTCAAACTTGACTTTGAATTATAATATTTGTTTTTAGAACTTGTTACAGTTTTTTTGGTACTTATATGTTAGTTGTGCACCCACTAAGCTATTTGCTTCATTTTCCACGTCCCCTCGCGTGGCTCACTACGCTTCGGGCTCAGTGGCTTGCTGCACTCGCCACACTATATAAAGTCAACTCCGTACCGACATGGATAGTGGGGGTATGAGCGTACTAACTATAATGGGCGCCCAACTAACATATAAGTACCGTTTTTTTTATCTTAGACTAAAATACCCACTGTGATTACATGGATTATAGATTAGTGTAATTTTCTATATTCTATTAATTTCATTTATTGGTTTATGTTATTACATTAGGGGGTGCACTGTCAAAGTGGTGTGTCTACCAACACCTTTTGGGCATGTCTAACACTGCCCATTGGGTGTGTCTAACACCGCCAATCAGACGTATCTACCATCATCTATTGGCACTTACTACAATATAAAACGTCAGCCACACCATAATCTCCTATATAAGTTTTAATCTTCTTATTACTCTCTGTAACAGTACATGCAAATAAAGTCAAAACATATACAGATGACACAGGTATGTAGTGATATGACAATGGTCTAGTACAATTAATAATACAAAACACACATAATTGATTGAAGTCTTTGGTAAAAGGTACTGCTGGTATTGCTAGTGGCAGGGAAGTGTTCATTAAGGTGTGCACAGCATTAGGGGGGTGCCTGTGCACCCCTAATGCTCAATGTGCACACGCCTATGGTTGGATAACACGTACTACAAACATTTTCTTGCACTGTGAACATTACTTTTTTATTGCACCTTTCTATAACTATGGTATAACTAAAGCCCCCATACACTTTTGCAATTCCAGTGGATCGGGCAAAATTGGGTGAAATCGCATGTGTATGACATCTGATGTGCGGTCCCATGTGCATCGGACCAGAGTCAGAGGTCGGACGTGCTACACGTCCAACCCCCAAGTAGGGCGTGCTGCACATTGGACCTCCAAGTCGGACCTCCAAGTCGGACCCCCCTTCCAATGGCGGGGAATGGGATCGCATGCGATACATCACATGCATAATGTTCATTCTAGCACCCGCCATCTTTGAAAACTCATGCAGTTCCTCTTCCCTGCTTGGAGTGTCACTATCTGCTGTAGTGCGTCTAGCAGTGTGGTCTGTATATCAGCACTGATATGCACACCAGACCTGTGCTATAAACACAGCAGACAGTGACACCCCAGGCAAGGAACAGGAACTGCATGAGTTTTCAAAGATGGCGGGTGCTAGAATGAACACTACATGCAGAAGGACTACATGCAATATATGGCCACAGGAAGGTCCCAGGCGGCTCAAGGGGGATGACTGATATGACTTCTCCCATCGGAGAAGTAGCATAGTGAGTGTATGGAGTCAGCCAGTGTCATGTTCTGTATATGGCAGTTTCTCTGACTTGATAGAGTTTTCATTGAGCATGTTCTACTGCTGTATACCGCACACTTTTTTAAGTTCATCTTCCCCATGCAAAGTATCTGGGATAATTTAAAAAAAAAATGCTTGCCAGCATATATTTTGCCTCGTTATGGCACATGATTATGTGCATGCTATACTGTTTCCAAGCATTTGACAGGTACACTGTAATATCTCCGTAGCATGCATTATTTATTTATTTATTTATTAACAGTTTCTTATATAGCGCACACATATTCCACAGCACTTTACAGAGAATATTTTAACATTCACATCAGTCCCTGCCCCATTGGAGCTTACAATCTATATTCCCTACCACATGTACACGCATGCACATAAACGTCAATAGTACTGTCAAGCAACATGTGTATTGCATATCTGTCTTAATTTACATACAAATGTAGCCACATACACCCATCCTCAAATCAGACCAAATAGCTCCAATTAGCAATCCCAGACTTTGCTACTTAGCCGCGCCAAACACTGATCCGAAGTACCTAGAACACTATAAGAAAACTAAGATGCAAAACTGGGTAAAAATATCACAATCCAATGTTATTTCTAAACATAAGCTGTGCACCACAGGAGTTTAAATATAGGCTGAGCTTGATGGACTAATGTCTTTTTTCAAACTCACTGATTATATTGCTATGTTACAAGTGACTGGCGCAAAAGGGAGAGACTTGTATCTGTAATTTTATATATATATATGGGCCCATTCATCAGCAATCAATGAATGTATTTGTGTAGTTTGCAGATGTGTGTGCAATATAAGAAACTTTTCATAAATAAGTAAATTTGTAATATTTCAAATATAAACCAAGCCATAAAGCCAAACATAACCCGAATAGGCGGTGTTCTTCTTAATTTAGGAGACCGACATACTGTTTTAATACCTGAGTTTTGATCTCTCTTTCTGTATCTAATTTCATTGTATTTTATATAATAACTGAACTGAGTTAAATGTAAAAATAAATCAACAAGGAAATATTGTATTCTCCCTACAGCAGGCAGTTCTGTAGTTTGTGTGTCAGTGCTGACAAGGGCCAGCCAATCCACCACTGGAATACACGTGGGATTTAAAGACCTGGTCTGGCTTTCCTCATTTTACTGACACATTTTAACTCCCAAGTGTCAAACTCTAGCATCTATTTGGTGGATTTATAATAAAATTAGAAAGTTCTTGCAAAATAAAATAAACATCTACTATACACAATGCAAAGGAGGTAAGCAAATAGATATTTTGAAGATCATTATGAGGCCTGCCTCTTCACTGTGTTACAGTCTATCATCATGCAGAAGGAAACCGGTAGGGTGTCATGGATATAGAGAGTGGGACACAATGTACTTTTCAGTATACTGTACTTTGAATATAAAACTGTGATACACCAAAGACAACAATATCTATGACCTGTCAGTGGGAACACTCAGTGCAGACACATTAACCAGAGCATCACAGCGAGTGGGCGGATTAATTTCTTTATACTTTCATTATCATTTCAGGAAAACTAAAAAGGTTAAAAGTATGTGAATACCAAATCAGATAGAAATATATGAATATAAATGAATGTCTGAAAACTATGAACCTATATTCTAGGAAAAAGAAGTAGAGATGTGCAGGTTCTGATTTACTCTAATTTCAAAGCAGGATCTTATTGGCTATCAATGGTCAACAACTGTCATGTGATTTGGGATAGCCAATAAGATCCTGCTTTGAAATCAGAGTAAATAAGAACCTGCACAAAGAAGTGAGAAAAATTGTCAAAATTGTTCTGTAAACAGCAACAAAACAAAGGAAAAATTGAAATCTTTTGCAATATACATTGTTGTCCAATGATAATCTTTATTATATTTAATTTTTACAATAAAAACACTTTTGAAGTTTGAAAATTCTGTATGAGAGAAACGCTTTGCAGACGCATTCTAAGTGCACCATGCAGCACAAGGATCACATGGCCCTGCTGTATTCCAAGACTATATATATATATATATATATATATATATATATATATATATATATATATATATATATATATATATATATATACAGTATTAGCGCAAATGCCAAAATGTTTAATTCCTAATTGTAAATACAGAATGGAATTGCAAAGCAAAGGTGGAAATTGAGGACCATACATTTAAAATTCCCATCTGTGAAATGGGCTATTTTATTGCTAAATTAGATGCCATGATATATTTCAATAATTTCCCTCATATAGAGCACCAACCATTACCACTAAAGAAATGTTTTAAAAATATCCCCTCGGTACCTTGAAAGGGAATGTTTTTGCTAACACATCCCCACACACATCCCCTTGCATGCTTCCGACCATCAAATAATTTCTCCAACCTTCGGATATAAAAGTCAGTTTGAACTGACTTTTATTTCCTCCGCAAATCGCTGAAGACAGGGCACAGACGACTGACGTCAGCAACCGGTACGTCAGCGTTCCCATGGAAATACCCGCATTTTCATGGGGATGCCCGTAAAATGCTGGGCGTTCCCATAGGCGATCCCCGTTTCCATCGCCGTCCACCCTCCCTGCAACGAACCTGGCGACCGTGTAACTCGCCGAAGCTGTTTATTGCCGGGGTCTGCACATGCGCAAATATGCACATACCCCCCAGCATCAGATAAAGTCTAAATTCCTGAATCAGGGCCTTCTGTGCTGCCCTATTCAGTTGGCAAGATTTAGGCAGGTGACTCCATTGCACATAAAGTGGACTTTATAAGTAGCTACTTATTGGGGATTATGATTTGCATGCCTGGGGCAGGTGTTGCATAATCCCCAAAAAGTGTTGGCATCAGGGCTAATTAAATAGCCCTGGCTATGTCCCTCTTAGTATTCTTTATGTAAACCCAATAAGCATGGCTCATTAATCTCATCAGACAAACCATTAAATGTATTCTCAAACTCCCATCGTCACGTGTTGTCCTGTTCAGCTTAGTTCTATTATATGTTTTCTTACCAAGTACATTAAACACAACAATCTGCCTTACAGTTCATTACACTGCCCAACGCATCCATCCAACACACTACTCACACAGAAAATCACTAAGGTCATTTTCAAATGTGCTATTAACCACACAGTATCTGTAAAAGAAAAGGCCCAAAGAACAAAACAAGAACATGCGTTTTTTAGTCAGTTTCCTAGTGTGTGTTTGCTATGAAAAAATGTTCATGGTGGTAAATTATCTTCTACAAAATATTGCAATAATGTGTGAGAAAAGCTAGTATCTATTGAATAGTCACTGACAAAGCTACTGATTCACGCACCTGGTCCTGCAGTAAGAAGGTCTCCACATCCTTGTATGCTGCTGTATACTTATGCTTTATAACAAGCTCACACCATCTATGGCGAACCTATAAAAGAGATTAAATAAATGTAATCACTGTATGACATCCAATTTAGTATTTTATTTTATGTAAAACTCTAAATAAAGTTGAACGCATAATTATATAAATTGCTCATCTATCAGTCCTAAAATCAATGGGCCTTAAAGCACCCATACACTAGTGAGATTTGGTCAACTGTATTTGAGACCAAACTGTCTGACCCGATGCGCGGACCTGTGACATTGCATTGGAGTTGGGAGGTCGGATGGGCTCTCTCAGCCAATCAGTGGCAATTCTGCAGCCCGGCTACTGGCTCCTACTGCCCGGCTCTCTGCCAACAATACTTTCACTACTGGAGAAATCTGTAACTTGCACTACTGGGGACATGATATGTAACTGGCACTACAGTCAAAACGGGTCAGAACATTCAAACTCTGGAACTCTCTTCCCAGAGAGGTGGTAACGGCTGGCTCATTAAATGCGTTCAAGGCAAAGTTGGACAAACATTTACTGGAGAAAAACATCCATGGGTACAAATAAGAAATATAAATTGTCTGTAAAATACCAGAACCTACCAAATCAGCAATGGATATCTATACCAGGTTGAACTAGATGGACGCAAGTCTTTTTTCAGCCTTACCTACTATGTATGTAACTACTGGGGACATGATATGTAACTGGCACTACTGGGGACATGATATGTAACTGGCACTAAATATGTGCAAGACAATTATTGCTTGGCATTCATATTCAGTGCCTGAGATTGTACACAAACTTTGTTCCATGTTTATGCACAAAAAATATATATTTGTGTATATTTCATGTGTTTGATGTGTTTATACAACATAAATGCATTTTGTGTTGGAACATGGGTCCCATCTTGAAGATACCACATTGAAATATAAAAATATTCCCAAATGCAAAATAATCTGTTATCCAAAATGCTTCTGGTTCCGAGCATTTTGGATAAGGGATACTCAACCTGTATTAAAAATATGGGCTGCGACGGTGAGGAAGCAGATGAAAAACTGGGACTGAGCTCAAGGCCTGTGGTCGAAAACAGTTACAGATGCTCAAACAGCATGGAGTGTGAGCAGATGTGTTCAGTCCCACAGAAGAGCAAGAGGGCTTCAATTTACACATAATCTCATTTAGGAACTAATTAAAATGGTCTTTCAATGATTATTAGGTACATTGTAGAGGACCTGTACATAGCCCATTGCTATCTAGTGTGAGATTCATAGATGTTTGCAGGTTGATCAGTTGAACAGTAAATGAGTGGAAACAGGCCAAATGGTCTGGCAAATCACATTTTCAAGTACACCATGCAGATGTTAGGGTGAGTATATGCGAATAAAAGCATGGCTCCTACTTGTACAGTCACAACTGTTCAGGCTGGTAAAGGCAACATTATAGTATGAGGCATGTTTTCATGTGGGTGATGGGGCCCATGCCTAGAGTAATGCAAACCGTAAGGGAAAAAGGTGGCCTAATAAAGCACTAACCCACTGGTCATACTTATTTGGACACAAAGTACATCATTAGAATTTATGTCAGAGGATTCTGAGCTAGAACTTATGGCAGAACATTCTGAGATACAACTTATAGCACAGCATGCTAAGATAGAACTTATGGCACAGCATACTGAGATAGAATTTATGGCACAGCATACTAAGCTAGAACTTATGGCACAGCATTCTGAGATGCAACTTATGGCACAGCATTCTGAGATACAACTTATGGCAGGGCATTCTAAGATAGAACTTATGGCAGAGCATTCTAAGATAGAATTTATGGCAGAGCATTCTGAGATACAACTAATGGCAGAGCATTCTGAGATAGAATTTATGGCAGAGCATTCTGAGATACAACTTATGGCACAGCATTCTGAGCTAGAACTTATGGCACAGCATGCTGAGATCGAACTTATGGCACAGCATTTTGAGATACAACTTATGGCACAGCATTCTGAGATACAACTTATGGCACAGCATTCTGAGATACAACTTATGGCAGGGCATTCTGAGACAAAACAGCAATAATACATTTATAGAATAAACTTTGAGCCAAAACAGTATCACATAGTATTTAGCATGTAACAAATCCACTGTAGTTTATTTTTAAGAATATATTTTTTTCTCACTGAAATGCACAGTATTTGGTAAGCCGAGCCCATGGTCAGCCAGCTATTTAACCAGGAACATCTTCATGTATCAGTAAAATTACTAATTACAACTGGATTGGCTGCTTACACTGTGACTAGGTGATGAGTATACTTCAGCACTCACATACATGGCCTGATTCAGAGGCACCCGTAGTCTCAATAACAGCACAAGAGTACAATGTTTTTAGCTTGTGCCTGTATCCAATCCACTCTGTGTCTAAGTCCCATTCGTTACTTCTCTAACAGATTAAAATAACAGTGGTGGTTTGCTGCGCGGTTAGCATCTAAAGGTTGCACTGAATTTCCGCTTCCATAGGGTTGGTGCAATCTTTGATGGTGCCTCTTAATACTCACAGTGACGATTTGAACTAAAATGCAGGTTTTGAGAAGTAGAGATGTGGATCATAGCAACCATAATTTAGCTATTATTTTAGTTGTAGATAAATGATGTGTAGAATCAGGTTGCTATGAGCAACATATCCACTTGCACTGTAATAAATATACCCATGAATATTTCTGTTCTTAATCTCTATATTTTTCAATTGGATCTGTAAGATCTAATATGTTGACAAGCTTCTTTACTTTTTGCTGATGAAAGCTTCTTAAGTTACTTAGTAGAAGACAAAGACAAGTATTAGAAAATGTTATGTCATGGTGTAGATAAGAGGATGAGAAACCAGTTTTTATACAATATGACTTCTTAAGGTTCTGTATAATTTTCATTGGAGGAAATTCAAATGCAAACACTGACGTGATGTGCCATTCCGAAACGATGTGCACATGATGGATGTACCATAATTTGCGCATTTGCACCCAACTTAGAGTGAATTCTGTCTATTGTCCTCTTTTTCACAGACTAATCCACATGTTCAGCACATAATACTTACAGAACCACTGGAAAAGCACACATTAAGGGGGGTATGCAATCCAGGATGATGGCTGTCGATCCCTCCCGACCGCCATGATCCTGGCCCATTTGCAGTCTGATCGACTGCAGAACGCCAGGCGGGATTCAATGTCCCCCCTACCAATTGCCGCAAAGGGGGCGTGGCCATAAAATGACCATAGATTGGCGATCTGCGCCCGGGATCGCGACAATCCACGGCCATTATCGGGAGAACGGGCCCAACATGCAAAAAGTTTGAGGTATATTAATATACATCGCCGCCCTTCGCTTGACAGCCGCCGCGATGCTGCCGCATATGTACTAACATATGCGGCTAGCATTGGGTTGCGGTGACGGAGACCCCCGCGGTACCTGTGATGTGGTCTGCGGGGGTCTCCGTCACATCCCGGTGGCTGCCAGTGTCCCCCTGCGTCTCCTCCTCCCCCCTGCAGCCGGCAGGATCAAAGGAGGACGGGAGGGGGGGCACGCGGACGGCGGGCGGCGATAGAAGCCCATAGGCTTCTATAGGGTATCACCATCCAGAGGGTGGCGATACCCTGCCATGCAGAAACGGGGCGGACGGGTAATGGTACATAGGAAAATGCGGTAAAACTCCTGTTTTACCGCTTTTTCCCTTTAGTACATCCCACCCTTAGTTTTAGTTTGAGACCCACATTTATACTAATCTGTGCATGCAGGAATGGGCATGAGTCTGCCATAGCAATTGCCAAGTGGTTACTATTACATTGGACGAATGCAGATTAAACATACCAAGGCCTGAATTAAACAACTATACTGTGATAGGGGCATTTTTTCCAGGCCACAAACTGGATATGGAAGTAAAAGAGAAAGCTATCTACCAGTGCGGTAGCCATTGTGCTATGTATAAAGTAAATACTGAGTCATTAATCTTGTATAAAGCACTACAGAGACCGTTGTGAAGAATAAACAAGATTAAGCAAGCATTTAATATAAACAGAACATCAACGTCCAAGATATATTTGTAATGTATCCCGGCTGCTCAGCATTGTTCTATTCATTCATCATGTCCAAACGAAGTGCCATCTTTCAGCTTAGCATGTACCTGTATTTGATTAGACATACATAGTGGTGATATGAAGGCAGCTATCAGCAGCTGTGTATTAACAGGAGTAAGCTGTGAGGCTCATGCAGCTCAGCTGCCATCCTAATTATAATGTTTAATGAGTGATTTATGGTCAGACCTGGTCTGGTGGATTTTCTTCCTTTTTTATTTCTACAGGGGATGGCTACCAGCTGTGGAGTGAAGCTGCAATAGGGCGTCAGCAGTTAATCGCTGCTACTACTACTAGGGCTATACTGTATTATAATCAAAAGGCTAGCCCCAGACCCCATCGCCCACTCTAGCACTTTTAAATATCTACCCCAACTCATCTGTGTTATGTTCTAGGCCATATTTGTATTGCAGCTCGGGCCGCACTGGCCCAGTGTTGGAAACAGACTTCCCTACCCCCTCTTTGGAAAATTGTACATACTGTAAGGTCCATTTCTATTCTTTAATGGAAACACAGTATACGCCATCTGTAGTCTCGGCCCATTCGCCTAGTGTTCGATGGATGCCATGGCACAGCTTTGTTACGGAGGGTGAGCGAGCTCATTACATTGCTCAACCTTACCTTGCTGAGCAACGGCAATTTAGTTTAAATGAAGAGGAGTCTTCCCAGTAATATTACGTTTTACATATTTGCTCTATCTACACCTGTACCTCGTGTTCCTGATTTGTATCTATATTTGTTCTGTGGGAAGTTATGATGATGTACCTCACTGATTGTATTATATTTTATTTTTCCTTATGTGCTCGTTTTGAATTGTACTGTTTCATCATTATGTAAATGATTCCCCCCTTCTCTTTCTTCTGTACCATCCCCCCCTTATATTCTTTAAAAATTTATATTCTCAATAAAAATTATTGATGTTAAAAAAAAAGGTTAGCCCCAAATCCAGTTTTAAGCTGTTCCTAAAAAAAAACATTGGTATTCATATAATCAAACTGTTCTAAGATGGCAGACCATCCCTCGTGGCCAGAAATAAGAGTAGATGAAGTTGCACTCAATTCAGCCACAAATCTTATGTGCTTAAATCATACTTGCCTACCTGACCCTCTCCTTCTTGGAGTAAATGCTCTGTTCCTGGACTTCCCTGGTAATGTATGATTGCCATCACCTGTGGGGAGCTAGGTAATTAATAAGAAAGGTGTGTCACCACAGGTGATGGCAATCCTACATTACCAGGGAAGTCCAGGAACAGAGCATTTTCTCCCTCATGGAGAGGATCAGGTAGGCAAGTATGGCTTAAATGCTGCTCCCATGCCATAAGGACATTGATTTTTTTACACAATGTTGGCAAGTAAGGAAGAATTCCCATATATCTGCAGATAAACTCCTAGAATGAGGCTTTAATTGTTATAAACTATGATAATAGTGGAATCTGTATAAAGAAATAAAACATGTTACAGTACATTATAGGCTATCACAACTGCATGACCTTCAAATAAAACTAAACATTTTTATCCTTCGCTAAATAAGTAGATTCATTTCAAAGGGCATACACATGTTGAGATGTGTGCTAAACTTTTGTGCTGAGCCATTTAGGATGGGCGATTTCCTAGTGTTTAGGTCGCCCACATGAAGTAATCTGTTATAAGCAATTTTTTTAAGCAAAGAACAGGCTCATAGGGAGAGGCAGAGAGTGAGCTAGATCACTTATGCACAAGGAGCGGATTAGTAGTTATTTGCTAAGTAATCTGACTAGATTTTGACTACATGTGATTAAGATGTAGTCAGGCGATGGCGGCATGCGGAACCGCGCATTGCCAGTGGTCGGGGGTATAAACATGGAGCAATCTGTGCTTAATTTCCAAGCAATCTTGTCAGATTGCTTAGAAATCAGCCTGAAATCACCATGTGTATGCCTGTTTCATGTCAAATGTTTGCAATGTGTTGTGGAACAATGTAACCTGGGTGCTATTTTTTATAACAATATATCACAATGTATTAATATTTGGATAGCAGCAGAAGTAGAAATATGCCCATGGGGGTAGTTATAGATATTATAAATTATGAACCCATTACTCATACTTGCCTACCTGACCCTCTCCTTCAGGGAGAAAATGCTCTGTTCCTGGACTTCCCTGCGGCAGCGCAGCTGAGCCCGGAAAATTTACCACTTAAGTGGTTAAAAAAAAATGCAGACATTTAAATAAAGTAGGTAGGATTGGTCACTGAAAATTGGTTGCGTTGCGACCATCTTATGATGGTAGGTAGCCATCACATTTTTACAATTTGATGGTTTCCCCCATGGGTGGTATGCTGGTGCACATGTGCAGAGAACAAATGATGTTCACACATGTGGGTAGAAACTCTGCTATGGACACACTGGGTGGAATACAATTGATTTGGGTGCCACTATAAATAATCAGCGTCCAATGGAGTAAATACATTTTTCAAGGTGACCAATAATTATTGTGCTTGGCGCAACTGAATGGATGGCTCTTAGGGTAAACCATAGACTTTTCACACCTTTCTTCTCAACACGTCATGAGGCTGTGAGAAGAAATGTGTCCCCTCTTCAGTAACTAGAATGCTATTTACAGATGTGTCCCCCTAGCCTTCTTGTGCGTCAAAGAGCCCTTCTAGTCCAACCACGCAGTGCCGTGACATGGTAGTACAGAGCATCTTTGCATGCAACTGTTTTCGTTTAAGTGTAACGGCATACAAAATGCCAGTGATTTACCAGTAAAACACTGTAATGTACCAATTTGTATTCAGATACATCCTCAGCCACACCACTTCATTTTAATCAGCAGAAGCTGTGTGTCTGCCATATTCACATCACTTTGTGAATAAGACACATTTAACAGAAAAAGTCACAGGCAAGCGTGCTTGGCACTAATGAGTCACGTGGTACTTATATGTAATGCGATTTGGAGGGCAAAGAGGATAGATGTACAGTTACTGTATAATAAATGGTCAGACCATTAAAACGAATCCTTGCAATCAGGGTTTTTAGTGTACACTGCAATTGCATAAGCTTCTTTTCTACAGAACCTAAAGGCATAATTGCAAGTAAGTTAGTAAGTTTTGAATGTGTTTTCGTGATAAGGGGAATAAAATTGCCTTTTTAGAATGTCTTTCCACTGTGTAAATATAAAAAAAAATATTACTGGAAATCTACTTAAACAACAAAACCTCTTGGGATTACGAGATGCCTAATACAGACGAAATTGCATTTCAATCTACTGCCGCAGAAATTATCAATAAAACATTCATGCTATAAAAGTCTTGCGGCAATAGGACTGGCAGGAGAACATCACCAACATACTGTACCTCACCATCAAAACATTAGAGGCCGGCACATCCTTACCAGAACATATTGTTTCTGATGCACCTGTAAAAGTGCTTCACCTATAATTTAATCATCACATGACATCTGAGGAAAACAGAGATGAGGTATACTGGGTATTAAAGAAACTAAAATGTCTTTTTACCAAGTAAAATCAAAGAAGAAAGCAGACAAAACAAAGAAGACAACAACCTAACTATGACTATATTGTGTGTCAATGTGAGGAACTTAAGGCTTGCGCTATATATTGTATCTTGCACTCTGAACAAGAAAATAAATGAAAGCAGAAATATATATCTATACAGTTACCAAAAATTTGCAGAATACGGAAAAAAACTTGCCACATTATGCAGAACTACAGAATCGTAATTGTTTTAGATCTCATACTGCACTGGTGCCAACACAAGGCTCAATTTGAGAAGCAAACATATGTCTTCAATGGCAAACTATGTAGATTTACACTGCAAATTGGTATCATCGTTTGTGCAGTTGGGAGGTATGCCTGTGCTATTTGGGCTTGATTTCACTCGATTCTAGGGGATCGGGCCGAGAAATCAATCAAATCAGCCCAAATCCCACATGTATGACATTCGATCTGATCTGCGCTGTCCTTTGCTCATCGGACCGGAGCAAGAGGCCGGATGTGCTGCGGGTTCGACCTCTGAGTCGGACCCCCCCTGGCGGCGGTGAAAGTGAATGCATGCAATACAGCCATGCAGAAGAACCACATTGCTCTCATTTTGTAACTGGTTTTATTAGCTTTATATGTATACAATAGGTTAAATATACATAATACAACCACAGAAAGAAAGCTCAATCTGTATATACTAACAGTTGACTTCTTTCTATATACAATTCATATAAAAGGATCTAGAATACATTCAATTTGTTTTAGAAATTCTTTTTTCCCCTCAAGCACTTATACTTTACATTCAGAGCACTTAAGACAAATATCGGAAATTCAGATGTTAAAAAAGATGTATTTAAAAAAAGAAGTCAAGAAATCTCCCTGTGGTTAGGAGTACCCAATACAATGGCTGCGCTTGTTATAAAATCATGGATGTCATAATCTCTGAAAAAACACAGGAAATGAAAGCACTATAAAAATATACATTTGTCTTTCTCTGCTCTGAACACGCACTGGAATCATAAATCATGTATGTGATATGAAGACGGGCATTGTGATGAGAAGTATGTCAATATTCAGCAATCATTTTGAGGGAAATAGCATTGCTTAGAAATAGCTTTTCCATCTGGGATATGGAAACAGCAGTCTGGCTACTACATATACTTAAAGCATTAAAATTAATGCCGGGTAATAATCCCTAGACAACACTTATTTTGTCTGAGTGTTCTTGTAATATGGACATAAAAATGCAGGTGGTCAGTTTATGTTACATTAGGGTGATGAGAGGAGAGAGAGTGGCCAGGATTTAGCGGGAACTGTATCAAACCTTCACACCCCTTATTGTCTATTAATAACTAAAGCTCTCCACACCTCTCACACTTGCACCTTTGGTCTCCAGGCAAAAAACACCCATGGGGGACGTCTAAAAAGGGAAGCGAGTATGGTTAAGATACTGGTCTTCTGCAAAGTTGAATACTAGCCCATGTAAGTGATTCCAAAATATGCAGACACTTCTGTAAATAAGTATATGTATAAACACCGGGTTCTGATGAGATCATCTTTGTTAGTTTTGACAGCAAGTATAGTGACACACCCTTAAAATGGTATGCGGTCATGCCACATACTGCCTGGGGTGTGGCGGTCAAGCACTTCTGAAGAGCTAGGCATCTCCAATGCCCTTCAGAACACAACAGCTATGTGCTCCTGGGTGGCACCCACTCACCACTGCACTGGTGTGAGAGCAGAGAAAAAGGGTATACAATTGTCAAGTTCTGACTAACTTTCATTAGGAGAACTCGTGTTCTAACAGGAATAATGCATGCCCTGCTGGATTTTGCTGTGGGTACTAGACATTTTCTTGGAGTTACCTGTATCAAATAAACAGGTTTGCAATTGTCATGTTTTATTTGGTCACAGAACTCCTTGTAGTAGCCTTCTTAGTAGCCACATAATTTACAGTAGAGAGTTATCATCCTATATATAAAGCTGTATCACCAATACACCTCCTTACTTACAGATTATTCCTATGGTATAATATATGGACAGGTCCGCAGAATAGTTTACTGCTTTAACTACACCTTGACAGCTAATATCGGCAGGTTTAGCAAAGCATTCACAATGCCAGTGGTGGTTAGGGCAAGCCACTTACACGCATCGATGCTTGCAGTTTTTTTTTCTTATCTTCTATCAATTATATTAATTACTTTCCATTCTGAAAATATGAGAGTACCCATACAATCAGTCATTGCAAACCTATTGCTTAAATACAACAGGCAAGAAGCCAAACCAGCTACAGTATTGTTACCTCTACACACGCAACACATAAATGTGTCCGCATCTTTCCATGGAAGGTCATTACACAAGCTATTATGAAGGGCTGCAGTGCACCGGTTCCCACCCAGACACCACAGAGAGAGGCTTTGAGAACAGGCAGACAGCCAGGCTTAGTAATTACTTCTAAGCAAAGGTTAACTACAACAACCAGGTGCACACTGTAAAAGCCAACACAATTAGTTTGGCCTTATTCTACTCTGCAGACGTATTGGTTACATCATTCATAATTCCTCCACTGTTATCAGACAGTGCACGCTGGTACTGAACGGATGTATGTTGCTGAAATTAGGCCTTCAGTTAGAACAGGCCATTTCCTCTGTCCCATGCTTGATGGGCTGTCAAGAAAACGTTGAGAATACCCCCTTCACCAGCAGATGGAAAATTCAATTAAACTATAAGCCAGTCACTGGCGGCATTTTTCCCCACAGAAATCAGGAACACAAGGACATGTGTAGTAAAGTATAATGTACTGCTAATTAACTGTACACCAAACATTGTGGCTGTTCAAGTTTAGCGATGTCTGAATAAATCGTATAGACAAATTGTAGATAACTTCTGCAAATAGAAAGAAGACTGTATATTGTGTACGAAATTTACATGGTGGAAAAAATAAATAAATTTTGCACATATTTTGTTCTATTCACATGATTATTCAATACAGGTAGAGTCTCCTGAATCCGGAGATCTCTTATCCGAAATACTCCAAAAAGGTTTTTTTAGATTATTTTTTTTTCTTATTCCCCCCTTTTTATTTATACTTGTCAAGTCCCCCAATGTCCACGGTTGGCTTCAGGATCTTCAAAGGTCCCAGGAGTGCATTGCGTGGGTGCACGAGCACGCCGGTACCGTCACCGGCTCACCTGAAAAATTAAGCAATGCACCCCTGGGACCGTTGAAGTTCCTGAAGGCCACCGAGGATGCCAGGGATCGCCGTGGGACCATCGGGGGACCAGGTAAGGATGTTACTAAAAAAAATCCAAAAACCGTAAAAATCCCTTATCTGAAAAGGGATACTCAACCTTGAAGTAAATACTATAAAGTGTTCAGTAAGGCCGGCATATAAACTCCCAGCTCACACTGCTGTATTAGCGGTACAGCTAGCTCAGGCGCCACTGAGTCACGGTGCTGGCTTTATCCAAGCCCATATACTGTTTATGAAGTTAATACGTCAAATGTTCGCCACTCCCAGAACTTCTATCCATTTTGAGAAACGAATATGCGCATTCTTGCTATTTTTTTCCTCTTACTTTCTAGAACTTTCCCCTCACACAATTTAGCTTTTGCCAACAAGCCAACAAATAAAAATCTATTAAGATGCCAAAATATTTAAAGCATTAAAATGCCAGACAGCGTGACAGGATACATATCACTGTTTCCAGCTACTCGTGATTCTCCATCACTACAGTCACAATAATCTAGAAACATGCACGCAAACATCTGCCACCATCTCACTGCAGGATGAGGCAGGAAGTAGTCTGACTCTGTTTATTGTAAAGTCCATTTATATAACCATTGGCTCAGTGCATTAATGAAGTCAGGAGACAATGCTATAGCCTGATGCTTTCGGTAAATATTAACAGCTCCAACGACACTGCAGTACTGCATGAAAAAATAAGACAAAATAAGACAAAATTAAGTGAGAATCTGGGCAACGTAATTTAAATGAAAATGAACTTTATGGGACACACTGTGCCACCTGTTGAGGCAAAGTAGGCCAGCCTGTATACACTTTACCCCCGGTCTTATCCACCCAGACCTAATTTCATGCCGCATTCATTCAGAAATCCTGAAATGCGTCTTCATTACATCTAAAGAATGACAGTGAGAATGCTTAATTTTATAAGACACAGCTTTGAATTCAGTGCCGTGAATGCATCTCTGTGAAATTACTGCATTTGCACAGTTAGTAAGAAGATTTATGTTTCTTCACACAGCCCAAATAATGAAATAATAATTCATACTCTGCAATACAAAGTAATTCTTATTAAGAAATATTCAACCTTTTAGTATTCTTTTATCTATCACAGCTGAAACAGATTTTCAGTGATTACAAGAAAATTGAAAATCATCAAAAACTATAACATTTTGGTCCTAGATAGGACCACTTTCAGGTAAATCAGCCATAGCAGCAGATGAACAGACCAGACAGATCCAGTACGTACAAACGTACTTACGTATATGTATATATATCTATCAGAACAATATTACCTCCGTTCTGCTCTAATTCTATTAAGTGATTAGCTGCTCCTCCGATACAGCTCTCCTGTTAGTGAGAACCACAATACAAGAAATAGAACAAAGAGTTTCTGTACCACCTAGCCAATTGCTATGATAATACAATTCACATGATTCAATGATCACACTTTATATAGAAGTTCTCTTGTCAATTCCTGGAATAAGACGTAGACTTCGTTCAAACAAGTAGTTCTTTATTTAAAACCAACCCAACGCGTGTAGTCGAAATGACTTTATCAGGGTCGTGGTTAAAGGTGATACATAAAGAAAAAGGGGGGGGGGGGGTAATTTGCTGTTAAGCATCATTAAATGGGACATGTAAAAATACCAAAACAATTCTTAAAATGTAAGTATACAATGTGCATACCAAAAAAGACCACACAGCAAGGTCTGTACGGCGGCAAACGTTCTTAATACACTACAGATGGAGCGGGTCTCTTCTTTGCAGGGGATGGCGATGGTGACGCCAGCCGCCATCCCCCGCCACCCACCATCTGTATCTGCGAAAGGGGACGCGCATGCACGAGATGCGCATGCGTCCCCTTCCGACGGCTTCCCCCGGGTCCCTGCCGGCTTGTCGGCGGTCACCCGGGGTCCCCACCGCCTCCCCGCACCCCCCCAACCCTGTCCGTCTCCCTGAAGCGTAGACGTACAGGGTTCCCGTCCCCCCGTTGACGGGAAACTGAGATACGCACGCGCGTCTCAGTCAGATGGACGCCGGGCTGCTGGCGGATTGCCAGCGGTGACGTTCTGGCGATTCGCCAGCAAGAGGGAGCCCGGCTCCATCTGTATGTGTTATAAAATCAGAATAAGCCTATAAAAATATAAAGGAATTGTAATCAGAGGATGAGCAAGCAAAGAAATCCAGGAATTTAGAAATCATATAAATGGTGGAAAAATAAATATATAATTTCTCACCTATCAACCTTTTATAAAGTGTGTCTGACACTATGACCTTTAATTCATAGGTGAATAAGAGTTTTTTTTGGCTCAGTCCAGGTACCAGGATGTGAATTTTGGCTCAGTCCAGGTACCAGGATGTGAATTTTGGCTTAGTCCAGGTTCTAGGATGCGAATTTTGGCTCAATCCAGGTGGCATGACGTGAATATTAGCACTTTCATTTTGGCATCTAATTTGTGCAAATACACAGAGCGATCCTGTTTTGCGAGGCGATGGGCATTCCCAGCATTGCACATCGCAAAGCACAAGTATGTGCTGCACTTACTTTTTTAACTAGATCACATCTGTGTGTAAAAAATACAAAGTAATAATGCTTTCAAAATGTTTAGAATATCAATTAACACAAAGCAAAGTGAATGAACAAAAGAGAAATGCAATCAAATTAATATTTGTTGTGGTCGATATACAAAGTCAGGGATATTATATGCTTATAGTCAGGTATATGATTAACAATATATACCAAACAAATTGTATTGTTAGCATTTTTAGAAGTAGGTTGAAACACAGTTATTGACTGAAACAGAAACAGCTGTACAGGAGGCTTAAAACTGGGCGAAGAACAGCCATATTCTACTACATACAGTATGTCACAGGTAATATACCATTGCATGACTGAGCACAACAACAAGACACACAACAATGTCTTTCACAGACACAGATGTCAGAGTAGACTGGGGTTTCAAAATATTCTGCTCAAGCTCTTTTGAAGAGAAACCCAAAAAAATGGGCAATGTTGATTGCCAAGGAATCGTATTGCATCGGATAAAAAACACATCATTCTTACTTTCTGTAGGGATCAGAATATGTCTACTAGGGCCATCACCTCAGAAACGGCAGAAACCAGTGGAGCCCAGGTACACCCATCTACTTTGCAAAGAGATCTGACTAAAAGTGGTCGTCATGGAAGAATTTTGGCCAAAAAGCCATACCTTCAACACTGAAACAAGTCCAAGCAACTCATATGTACAAAAACTGAACTGGGGTGCAGAATAATTGAAGCAGGTGCTCTTCGCTGAGGAGTCAAAATTTGAAGTATTTGGCTGTAACAAAAGGCAATTTGTTCACCAATGGGCTGTAGAGC
The DNA here is from genome assembly GCF_055691185.1 of Crinia signifera. Taxonomy (NCBI): domain Eukaryota; kingdom Metazoa; phylum Chordata; class Amphibia; order Anura; family Myobatrachidae; genus Crinia; species Crinia signifera. The sequence goes on along the minus strand of NC_139217.1, from coordinate 316,393,309 downwards.
GTTACAATAATAACTGTGTAAAGGCAACAATGAAGAATGGTGAAGTTTCAATGCAAGTTTGGAGCTGCAATTCAGCAAATAGCATTTGGTCAGGATTAATGGTGTTCTCAATGCTGAGAAATACAGGCAGGTACTTATCCATATACAATACCATTAAGGAGGCATTTGATTGGCTCCAAGTTTATTCTACAGCAGGACAACGACCCCAAACATACAACCAATGTCATTAAGAACTCTCCAGCATACTGAAGAACAAGGAAACCTGGAAGTTACAATATAGCCCCCACAGAGCCTTGATTTCAACATCATTGAGTTTGTCTGGGATTGCATAAAGATTACTCTTAGTCTGGTGAAGCAGTTTAGTCACATCACTATGCAACAAAGAGACAAATTTGTGTGAAAAAGACCTAGGCTTAGTTGCACAAGACCTTATGAGTCAATGGCACCAAGCATCTCATGCCGCATGGCATATTGAAGTTAGGTGTATGAGGACACATCTTTTAGTGCATGGTAAATTTAAGACATGAGTAACCTAATGTAGTGACAATGGCTTTTTCCCATGCCAAAAATGCATTGAATTGTTGCTAATTTTTCAGGCTGTATCTGCATATAAAATGTTACGCCACATAACAAGTATGCAGATACAGGCACGTTCACCTACTGTACATCATATCATTTTAATCAGTAGAATCAGCTTTTTCATTTTAATAATTTTTTTTATTTTAATCAGAAGAAGCTGCTTCTGCATGTGTGTCTTATTCACATAGTGATGCAAAAAAGATGCATTTTAAAGTGAAAGGCCACACAAAAAGACGATCAGTGCTACCAAGTAATGTCACTGCATGGTGCTACTAGAAGGCCTGCTTAACTCTCAAGGAGGCTAAATGTATGTGGACACAACTGTATTTATCTTAGTTTTGAAAATATATAAGTAGTAAACAGTCCCCGTAAACAAAACAGCTAGATTTACAATTGGCATATGACCCGGCTTAGAGTAGGAAGTACTAGGAATCGTATATATGATGTGCAATACATCCTGCCACGGGTACATGATATCGATATATACCCACAAATCTAATTAACATTGCAAAAGACAGCTCTCCCACTGATCTTTGTGTTGGCCTTCTCCAATAGGAATGGTGCAGTCTTGTCATTTGTGCTTAGGAGAGAGCTTAGATTTTATCTTGTCAAATACAGATTGATTTGTCCTTCAGGGAGTCCAAAGGTGTTGTTATCTGTGTAGTATTCTTATGTAGTTTTGAAACACCTGATTAAAGACTACGTTGCTTTTTAGATTGTTAGCTCCACTGGCACAATTGTAGATGCATCTGAATAAAATGTTCTGATTATCCTTGCACTATGTAATCTTTTCCATTGTGAGCCTTACTTGGAGGTGCATGCAAACCCAAAATGACTGCAATCTATGCACGGAAATGTGTTAATGACCCTATCATTTCTGAACAAGTCTGTCAGAAGGAAGCTGCCAAAGCCATTGTAATAGTAATAAAAGTATAGTCAATTTAATATCTATGGGTAAGGGGGTGTTTCAATTGTGGAAAAGTGGGTAAATTGCCATTGTAAACATTTGAATGTAACACCCTTCAATTGGCCTATCAATACCCCTATTCCCTCACAAGCGCTCCCCACCCTATGGAGTAGGGAACACTTTTGAGTGAGATCCCACTGAAAAGCAGGCGGTGTCAAAGTCTCTCAGATACATTTCCAGCTGTGAAAAGTTTGTGTTACATGTGGGGTGCTCATATACTTTAGCACTGTAATCGACAATAAATAATGGAAATATAGCATTGCCTCAAGTAAAATGTTGCATTGTATTCACTTATACAGCATGGGAGGGAGTGCTATAATATATCTATATAATATATCTGTGTCATATAAGGTCTCAGACATAAAAATAACATAATATAAAAGTAATTGATGGGGGATGGAGTAATGCACAATACTTTGCTAAATATCAGATTATGAATGCGTTGATGCTATTAGGCTTCATAAACCATATCTTTGGCTCTCAGCTAAATAACTAGGTTTGATCCTTAATCCTTCAATAAATGGTACACATACTAGGAACTGGGAAATGTACGGGAAAATAAAACTTGGCACCAGAATTAAAGGGATCTCAGCCTATGGAAAATTAGCCGGAATAACTCATTTAAAACATCTTAAGAATACATTAATCATTTTTCATTTAGTGGTTTGTTCTGTCCAACCTACTATTAATTCAAGAGAAGTTAAAAAAGCAGAACCACAACATTTAACTTCATTTTCAACATAATTTTATAATAGACTTTTACATTACCAATTTCAGGTTAGTTCCTTTATTACATGCTAAATAGACAAATATGGACCAATGTTTCAATAACTTGAGATATATTAGGATTCTTTACAAAACACAATGACCTATAATCTTATTTTAATGTGAGTAATAATATAAAAAGTTAGGTATTTATTATTGTTAATACCTTAGTATATTTATCCATGTAAAAGAGGAATACACAAAAATATATACAATAATCAGTTCTTAACAATAGTGTGATGGTACTGGAATCCCAATGGTGAGTATTATTTATTTATTTTACTTTTTATATTAGAATACATGCAGCCAATTATCTACACACACATTTCTTACACTATATATAACACACACACACACACACACACACACACACACAATAATAAATGACTGAATTAACTTCTTTAGGTATAAAATACTTGAAACATGCATCTAACCACACACATATTTATCACACACACACACACACACACACACACACACACACACACACACATATATAATATATATATTGAAATAGGTTGTATACTGTACATGATCAGTTGTCTTTGTGATCTAAGATACATCAGACAAATCACAAGAATGTTCAAAGAGCACATGGAGCTACACAGATCTGCCATTGAGTAAGCTACAATGGGAAAAGAAACAGAATACCCGCTTGCGAGGCATTTGAGATGTGCCAAACGTAACCTGAGTGATCTAAACTATGTCATCATTGATCATATCCTCACACTAACACAGGGAGGAGACAGAGCAAAAACCCTCTTAAAATTTGAAACCAAATGGATGTATGTACTGATCATGGTACAACCAGAGGGATTAAACAAAAAATGACCCCTTAATTGCTTCTTGTAAAATCTACAATGGAGACTAGTCCATATTTTAAATTACAAAGACACATCTGATCAATACACAAGACCCTTTAAGATGTGTGTTCTGTGAATGACTTGAAAGTCAATTAGATGAGATTTTTCGTTTAGACATCTCCTATACAGTATAAACCAATTTTCGCATTATTGCCGCCATATCCCAGATGTTTATATGACTATATATTTATAGTTGAACCAAGCAACTGCCACACACCAGCTTATATTTGCACTATGTATTAATCACACGCTTATTCACTTATTGTTTTAGATAGGTTTTACCACTTAAATGATTTAACAATGTTCTGTGTTTCACACAAAGTTACAGTGCACAACTCACTCCAGCCCTCCCCAGTAAGGAAAGCTCCGGTGAGATGCTCCCTCTGGTTCTAGACAGTGAGGTAGATGTATGAAGCAGGGAGGAGAACTGAGCCAGAGGAGAAGTGGCCCATGGCAACCAATCAGTACTGAAGTAACATCTATAATTTGCATGATCTAAAATTTTGCAGAGCAGCAGTTTGGTTGCCATGGGCACCTTCTTCTCTGGATCACTTATCCTCCCTTATAACTGCTTTATACATCTACCCAAGTATGTCTTATGTTACTGTTTTTTTCACACAAGCGTCTTGCATAGTCCGATCACCATGGCAACAGCCCCAGCAGGCCAGCGGCTATGCAGTGCCGCTGAATGATGTCACTCACCAGCCTCCAGGCTCCAATGAGTGGCGTCACGAGCCCATGTGAGATGCCGTGCTTAGTGTCATAGTGTTAACTGGAGCATTCTGGTGGGTCTTCTGGTCCCATATCCCATGAAAGCTGGATATGATTCCAACCAGTGCTGCTTGTCTGTTACCATGGACAATTCTGGTCAGTCGTTTCTGGCCAGATCATAAAGCACCCACAGTCAGCCTCTGTGCTGTCCATGGTGGGTAGTAATAACTTCTGTGAGGTATTCCAGATACACATGTGGCACCATAGATTGTGGAATGTCAGCACAATTTTGGCCATCCACTATCATGTGCCATTCAAAACCCAATAATTCATGTTACCTTGCCATGAGCAGTTTAGCTGTTGATCAAATTAACTCACGAGTTGTCAGAGTACAACTGATGCAGGTCATTTCCAAGATGTCACCATGCAGTGGTGCCACCTACTTTTTCTTTTACAGTTAGAGACCAGTGACATACTATGGCCGCACACTGATACTAGGATGGATTGCAAACAACCCCTAGAACATGGTAATGTATTATAGGAAATAACAGTGTTGTGATTTTAGCCAAATAAAAACGCCTTAAAATAGATGAAAACATAAATAGATCATTTGAAGTTCTCCAACAAATTGAGTTTTAAAACTAAAATAAGACATACAATAAGCTGTGGTCTGTTGAACTGTTATTTATTAGAAGGATAAAATGCAATACAATAGTCTGTTTGATGAAAAGAACAACTTTCTTTCAAATACCATTTTTTGTATGGCTTTACGAGCGCTAATAAATTACAGCTGTGAAATACAATGCCACCGTTTTATAGTGCAACTCTCTTTTTATAGGCGGACTACAGGAACAATGAGACATTTGTGTGCATGGCTCTGTTCCACCCACACTATTGTTTAAATCGCAGTCTGGTATACAGCATACACTGCCCTCCAGCAGGCTAGAAATATATACAGTTTAAGATGGGAAAACTGCTAGTCTTTCCAGACTGTCCTATAGTGTACATTGCTTTAACTTCAATCAATAAATAAAAAATCCTCTAAAATATTAAAATGACAATATTATGTCATCTTCATGAAGAGCAGACCCTATAAAGGTAAATAAATATTACGTACAACATGTACCTGGAGGGGGATATAATAAAATCTTTATTTAAATAAATAAAACACATAACTGAAACTTGAATAAAATGAATAGCTTGCAGATATGGGATGTCTATGCCCACTGTCAGGCCGCTAAAGTATAGCAGTATAGTACAGCATGATAGCTAACAGGGGCATCCGCTTGGCAATATTATTTACGTATGGCTATTGGATTTGCCTGGGGTTATCCAATTAGCCATGAAAAGCCGGCACCAGCAGACAAAACTTTTTTTTCCAGGCCTCCTGATAGGATAAATAAAGTGTAATAGTCATGGATGTAGTTCCTATCTAGGGCCTTACATGAGGGGTACACAATTAACCGCAATGCATTTTCTGCTGGAAAAAAAACTGCCTGATCCAATGCCTATGGTCTGTGCATAACCAAAAGTGCAGCGGTGATGTGTGTATCCATTGGATTAATCAATACATTTAGCTAAGTATACAATAAATTCATACTTCTGTATTTAAGTTATTCGTTGAAGTACTTTTCTGGGAATTCACCCATCTCATTCTCCTCAAACCTAAAGGTGCCCATACACGTTACAATTATTGTATACAATATTGTAGCAATATCGCATCTCATCGCATCTTGGTTTTGCAATGAGATGAGATCTAGTACAAAAAGTGCTGCACATACTTTTTGTACTAGATCTCATCTCATTGCAAAACCAAGATGCGATGAGATGCGATATTGTATACAATATTGTATACAATAATTGTAACGTGTATGGGCACCTTAACCCTGTGAAACAGTCGGTACAACAGGGCCTCATCATGGGTGGGTGATGCGGGGCCATGGACTCAAGGTTATGTCATCATGGCCCTACCCCTGCTATTCATGCCCAGATTACTGGAATTGCATAGAGAGTAGCAGGGCTACAATGAAGAGATTAAACACAAAGTTTAGGGGTGTGCAAGAGGTTCCGGGTGAGGGTCTATCCAGGAGAGTAGGAAAACATAGTTTGCAAAATGCAGTTTTATGCACACTGTATACACATAGGGCCTGATTCTGGTTGACTCGCTAAGCAGCAAAAAAAAAATCACGGCTTAGCGAGCCATGAAACACCACCCGCCAGGCGGGCAAATTCCCGCCCCTCGCCAGCGTACGGACATCCCCAGCGCATTGTGAATGGGTGTTTGCATACAACCATTCACAGGGGAATGTTCGCAAATAGTCAGTCTTGGCATACCTATATTTGCGCCATCTGGATTTGAGAACGGGGTGGGCGGCTGACATCCTGTGACATCAGCCGCTCATCCCTGCTAGGGACAAGCTTGGTTTGCTTGGTACGCCCAGTGTTTTTCTGGATGCACCAAGAGTTTTCGTGGGTATACCCCGGAAACGCTGGGCACCCCCATGCAAACGGCCCTTCCCTCCTTCATCCTACCCCCCTGCAAGCGCCTTGTGACTGTGCAAGTCACCAAAGGCGTCCGCACAGCAACCCTGCAAATGCGAATATGCTAATATATGTAGGCTAAACATCGTTCCCTGGTGCAAATACGCCGGGGACCGAATGAAGCAGAATCACCCCCATAGTCTGAAGGTAATTCTATACAATATTTACAAATAATGTGCATTAAACAATCAGAAAGCAATGGTATCACTATCTCACCCTCAAAAATTCCATTTTCATAATATTGACTTGACGGAGTTTTGACTATAAAAATGATATGAATAATACAATTTTATTGAAATCTATAACTATCTTCTTTGTATTATCTTATCATCTTTGTACTATTCTAATAATTTTTATAGTCAAACCTCACCCCAAGTTGTGTGTGCGTGTGTGTGTGTGTGTGCAAATCTATCTCTCACTGGCTATAGGGATCATTAGGGCAGATGTATTAAGCCTGGTGAAGAGATAAACGAGATAAAGTGGAAGGAAATAATGCACCAGCCAATCAGATCCCAACTGTCATATTTCAAATACAGCTGATTGGAAGGTGCGTTATCTCTTCCATGTTATCTCCGCTTTATCTCCAGTTTATCTCTTCTCCAGGCTTAATACATCTGCCCCATTGTACCCTATAAACAATATGGAAAACGGTACTGATGATCCCATTCGATGTATGTGGTACAGTATATCTCTAACTTCCCATTGTTTTCCAAAACTGTAAGGTGCAATTAGGGAGATTGGCACTATTGCAGGGACTCTCCCCAGCAATCAGAGAGCATTGGAAAGTATGATGTATGGACAACTACATGTATAATTTAAATTCTCCAAAATCTTAGATTTCATATTTTCTGTTGCATTCAAGTTTCTATTGCTATGTATGGAAAACTTCACAGTATAAATTATCTTGCTTTATATACTGCAATTCTCAGAATCTAATTATATTCCAATAGTTATTCATTTAAGTTTAGCATTTATTTAGCAGGATGTCCTGTTATTGTGCACACCAGTATTTCTCAAACTCGGTCCTCAGGACCCCACACAGAATCACAGGTGAAATAATTAGCTCCACCTGTGATCTTTTAAAATGTGTCAGTGAATAATGAGTACACCTGTGCACCTGCCAGGTGACCTGGAAAACGTGCACTGTTGGGGGTCCTTGAGGACCGAGGTTGAGAACCACTGGTGTACACTACAGTTACCTACAGTATTCTACACAACTTAAATAGAGACACAAAGAGGTTCATGGAAACTGTATTTAAAATGTAATTGTGTATTTTTGTGACAAAAGAGGAACAAAAGTAGAGATAAAGTTATTAAAATGTATTAGTAGTACTAGATATGTATTTATATACGCAGGATTGTGATATTAGAACAAATTAGGAAAATACCTTTGTGTCGTGCCTGGTAAGTACTGTAGATATTATTAACTAAAGTTAAGGCGAGAGACTGGGGTGGATCACACATAATCTCAATAGCAGCATGGTGCAAGACTTCCTGCAAAAAGGCATTCTTACATCAACTTCTTTCCACATCAGGAAACTACTGATAGGCTCACAATGAATTGTGTGAATTGCGTGTGTGATCAGAAATTTCCTCTTAGCATGCTTTGGCTGTCACCCTAAAAAATATATTAGGCCTGGCTCCTACCTTCTGACACTGATCCTTTGGAATCCTGTACTCTAAATGAAATGTGACTATATTTAATAACAAGACAATACAACTCTATACTGTTCTTAATACTTGTTATCTTAAACCATTTGCTAACATGGAGATAGTTACAAGAGTTTGTACTGCTGCCTATGGTACGTAATCCTGTTTTGGATTCACAGAATATAGTTCTTGTACTGATCTCTTTATACTGTACTTAGTTACAGGACTGAGTTATCAGAGTAACAACGGGCCGTGAGCATACACCTACCGAGCTAACAACTGCCTGTGAGCATACACCTACCGAGCTAACAACTGCCCGCGAGCATACACCTACCGAGCTAACAACTGCCCGTGAGCATACACCTACCGAGCTAACAACTGCCCGTGAGCATACACCTACTGAGCCAACAACTGTCCGTGAGCATACACCTACCGAGCTAACAACTGCCTGTGAGCATACACCTACCGAGCTAACAACTGCCTGTGAGCATGCACCTACTGAGCCAACAACTGCCCGTGAGCATACACCTACTGATCCAACAACTGTCCGTGAGCATACACCTACCGAGCTAACAACTGCCTGTGAGCATACACCTACCGAGCTAACAACTGCCAGTGAGCATGCACCTACTGAGCTAACAACTGCCAGTGAGCATGCACCTACTGAGCAAACCACTGCCCGTGAGCATACACCTACTGAGCTAACAACTGCCAGTGAGCATGCACCTACTGAGCTAACAACTGCCAGTGAGCATGCACCTACTGAGCTAACAACTGCCTGTGAGCATACACCTACCGAGCTAACAACTGCCTGTGAGCATACACCTACCGAGCTAACAACTGCCCGTGAGCATACACCTACTGAGCTAACAACTGCCCGTGAGCATACACCTACTGAGCTAACAACTGCCTGTGAGCATACACATACTGAGCCAACAACTGCCTGTGAGCATACACCTACCGAGCTAACAACTGCCCGTGAGCATACACCTACTGAGCTAACAACTGCCCGTGAGCATACACCTACTGAGCTAACAACTGCCTGTGAGCATACACATACTGAGCCAACAACTGCCCGTGAGCATACACCTACTGAGCCAACAACTGCCCGTGAGCATACACCTACTGAGCTAACCACTGTCCGTGAGCATACACCTACTGAGCTAACCACTGCCCGTGAGCATACACCTACTGAGCTAACCACTGCCCGTGAGCATACACCTACTGAGCCAACAACTGCCCGTGAGCATACACCTACTGAGCTAACAACTGCCCGTGAGCATACACCTACTGAGCTAACCACTGCCCGTGAGCATACACCTACTGAGCTAACCACTGCCCGTGAGCATACACCTACTGAGCCAACAACTGCCCATGAGCATACACCTACTGAGCTAACAACTGCCCGTGAGCATACACCTACTGAGCTATCGGAGTAACAACTGTCCATATTCATGCAACCATCAACCATCAATCACAGTAACAATTGCCTGTGAGCAGGGCCATCTTAACAGCAGTGTGGGCCCCTGGGCAAAGCAATGCACTGGGGCCCTTACCCATTCTCTCCTCCTAGGGGTGGGGGGTGCTATCAGCAGCAGCTTTGATGTCCCACGGGTGGCGGGGGGGGTGCTCTATCTTCCATTCAACATGTAGGACCTGGAGCAGTAACTTCTGCTAATTACTCCTTTACTGCACAGGTGGTGGGAGGGTGAACACTAACGTGTGGAAGGGGGCACTGAGCTGAATGAAGGGTCCATTGTAAATGACTTCCAGGGAGGTAGGGGGTGTTTTATACGCAGGGGAGGGTTGGATAATGGAGTGGGCTTAATATTCGTCATTTTCCGGTGGAAGGGTACTTTCAGGAGGTGCTGGGAACTTGGGGATCAGAGATCAGGAGCCAGAGCAATCAATTGACAAAAACATAAAACTGTACACCAGACGTTTGGAGCTGGAGCAGGGACTGGCTGCTGGAAGGCTGATATCTCTGGTTCTGGGCATGAGGGTAGCACGGACGGTGTAGTGTTTAGCATTACTGCCTCACTGTGCTGAGGTCATGGGTTTGATCCCCACCATGGCCCAACTGTGCGGAGTTTATATATTCTCCCTGTGCTTGCGTGGATTTACTCCGGGTACTCCGGTTTCCTCCCACAATCCAAAAATCTACAGGTAGGTTAATTGGCTTCCAACAAATATTAACCCTAGAATGTCTGTATGTGCGTATACATGTGGTAGGGAATATAGATTGTAAGCTCCACTGGGGCAGGGACTGATGTGAATGTTCAAATATTCTCTGTAAAGCGCTGCGGAATATGTGTGCACTATATAAGAAACTGTTAATAAATAAATAAATAAAATGATAGAGACCACTAGTGTCGACAGAAAGGGGAGAGTCTCAGCTTTTGGAATATACTCTCAGAAAAACTAAATCAGACAGAGCCTGAGAAATATGACTGGGAATTGCAATTAACAGGTCGGATGTGGACTGCTACTTTGAAGTTGGATATCTCCAGTTCCCCAGGGCCGATTTTCAAAATTCTGGTATCCCTGGAAAAAGGGGATCCTCCGCTATCAGCATAGGGCCCTTATACACCTGGGGCCCCTGGGCAAGTGCCCATTAAGCCCATACGAAAAGACGGCCCTGCCTGTGAGCATACCCCTACCGAGCTACCAATGTTGCAACTGCCCGTTATCATACACCTATTGATCAGAGAGAGTAACAATTTCCCATGAGCAACCACCTACTGAGTTATCAGAGGAAAAATTGCCTGTGAACACACACCTACCGAGCTATCGGAATAACGGTTGCCCATGAACATACACCTACCGAGCTATTGGAGTAGGGATTGCCTGTGATCACACACCTACCGAGCTATCGGAATAACGGTTGCCCATGAACATACACATACCGAGCTATTGGAGTAGGGATTGCCTGTGATCATACACCTAACGAGCTATCAGAGTATGACCTGCTCCTGAGCATAAACATGTACTGGATTTCTCATAGCAGTTGCAACTAACAAACAGAAGGTACGCAGCAATGGCTTTGGCATGTTATCTGAAGCCCAGTATCATCCTTTATAAACGACAGCATTAGTGAGCCGACTGAAAGTACCATAACCTGATTAAATAAAATTAAACAGACCTATAACGTCGTTATACAATACATTCATATTTCTGTGGGCCGGTATCATTTAGAAATGACATTTATAGCACAAATGACTTTAGCCTGGGAGCCAAATATGTGTTTATTATAATAATGTTCTTGTATTAACTAACTAGATAGCTATGGGCCTCTTTCTTATTAAAAACCCTAATATATTTACAGTGGAAAAAAAAACCCCAAACATTAAAGCAAAATTCAGAAAATTAATATAGCGGAAAACAGTATAAACAAGACGTAACAGTCAATATACTGATAAAACTAAAGCTACTGTATACATTCATAACCTTATCAATCTAGATTTAATTCATATTACGCTTCTCTTACTACATCAGGGATGGGGAACCTTTGGCCCTCCAGCTGTTGTTGAACTACACATCCCAGCATGCCCTGCTACAGTAAGCTATTTGGCCAATCAAAAACTGTTGCAGGGCATACTGGGATGTATAGTTCAGCAACAGCTGGAGTGCCGAAGGTTCCCCATACCTGGTATACATTCATAACCTTATCAATCTAGATTTAATTCATATTACTCTTCTCTTACTACATCAGGGATGGGGAACCTTCAGCCCTCCAGCGGTTGTTGAACTACACATCTCAGCATGCTCTGCAACAGTTTTTTAGCATGGCCAAATAGCAAAAATGTAGCAGGGCATGCTGGGATGTGTAGTTCAACAACAGCTGGAGGGCCGAAGGTTCCCCATCCCTGGTATACATGAACAGAAAGATTTCGCCAACCATTAAAGCCTATACATTCCTTTACACAGTACATTATACCATTACTATCAATCAGTGAATATTACTACTTTTAAATAATTACAAATGACTGTGTACAAAGAACTGACTCTGAATATATTTACATGAAATAAAAGTGGACATATATTTTCAATATAGTATTTGAGACATTTTCCATATCACTTGTATAATCTCAGTGTACAGACAGCACTATACAGTGGATTTGGGGAGATGGATGGGGTTAGGTAGGGCAAAAGGCCTGTCTGTCATTTCTAGCTAATGCACCACAAACAATGTTATCTTCCCTTTGGAAAAGTCTGTGGAGTCCTTGATATCACCTTGACTGATAAGATGAAAGCTGGAGATATGCCCTTTGGAAAGATCATAGCTTTATATTCTTTGGGGGAATATACATACTTTATTGACAGTTAAGACAGATCTTTTCTTTGTTTCCAGGACTGAAAATAAAAGATTTGAATGGTCAGTTTGCTTCGTAGTTAATGATAAAGAATAGACTTGTAAGCCTACGTTACTGGCCTGACATGCCAGAATGGGATCTGTCCTGCTCTATTCCTCGTTTCCCAGCCGCGCTTCTCCCTGTTATAGAACTGACATTTCACTGGTATTCAGCCACGATTAAAATACATTCTAATTACTATATATAGTGAAGTATGTTTGCATATTAATTAAAAATAACAGTCTGGTAACTGTAAATGTGTATAAACAATGTCAAAAAGGCTGGAATAAAATGAGACAAATCTCTATTGCCCTATAAGGATATTTTGATGCTCAGAACAGTTCTCAGCTGTGCCATATTTGTTCTTCCACCCTTTTTAAGTATTAGAGCATATAAAACACCATGAAAAAGAAAAACTTCTGCTAAAAGGGAGTGAAAATACCTAGTTACGTAAATAAACACATTCCTGTGTGTCCACGTCAGTACACCATTACAGCAGTGATGTATGCAGCACAAGGCTCGAGGAGTGAGAACCAGACTCAGATGTAGCTCAGCACCTTTGTAGGGAAGTAAAACCTAGTATGCAGGTCTGCCCTTATCCTCATCTGCTCCGAAGCATTTTGTACAAGTACATACTCAAATTCCATTAATCAACTTATCTGGTAAGCTGGCAGTGTGGAGGTTTCACACATAAAGATGACATGGATTGTGCAACATGAATGATGTAATGGCTAAAATTACTGCCTCACAGCACTGAGGTCATGGGTTTGATTCCCACCATGGCCCTAACTGTGTGGAGTTTGTATATTCTTCCTGTGCTTGCGTAGTCAATGGGTGCTCGGGTTTCCTCTCACAATATCCCCCAAATACTGATTATTTGGCTCCTAGCAAAATTAACCCTAGCTTGAATATGTGTGCGTGTACATGTTGTAGGGAATATAGATTGTAAGCTCCACTGAGGCACGGACTGAAGTCCCTGACCAAATGTTCTCTCTGTAACGCGCCTTCCACACTAACTGCAACCTATTAACAGCACTTCAAGGTAAACGCCCACTCCTTGGTGTTTGGAAACACCACCATAAAGTCAGTCAGCCTGGGTTTGATGGTTGACTGATTCTCCATGAAATGTGCATGATGGAAACAATAAAACGGTTACATCAATGTCTAAACTAAAACCAAATGATCATCTTCCTCCAATATAACTTCTCAGTCTTCCACATAAAATACCGTTCAGTTTAGCTTTATTTCCAACAGTTCGCGACTAATCATAATAGGTAAAGAAACACCACAGCATGTGTGACTTCTGTGTGTTTGTGTAAAACCTTTTAGTACATAGATTTAAGTACAAAGCACATACCCAGGTGTTTTGAGCAGAAGTAAAACTGCAAAATACAGTAGTGATAAGACCTATCCTGAGCACATCAGGGATTGAGGAGGCTTCAAGCCTCTTTGTGGTGAGAAAAGCATGGCATGCCCCAGTAGATGAATCAGCTCCCTATCCCTTTCTATCATTTACAAGGTTCCTTCAATAAAATGATATAGTGTTGTGCACCGAATGATGCACATTCATAGCAAGGAACATCTCTGATCAAGACCAATTTTACCAGAGCCAGTTGCAAAGATATGAACCCCATCAATGGCAGCCATCTTGCACATAAATCCATATGTTTCTCTATTAAAATAGATGCAGTCAAGAAAAATTACCCTTATACATATATCTAGTGGTGCCTTTCACAGGAATGTTTTCAGGTACATACTTGCAACTGTACTGGTTTTCTTGAACAGTTTTTAGGTTTGCCAACACTAAGGTGCATGGTCACACAGAACCTGTATGGTTTATTGAGATTCATGCATGATATAGGTACAATGTATATTTTGCTAGAATTTGAAAGAATGGACTTAGGGCCTGATCACACATCTGCAAAGTTGCAGATGACTGCAAGTAGTGAGCCACCACCCAGACAGAAAGAAAACCCGCCCTGTGAAAATTTGCGAAACATCACTATCCTGATGCCAATCCAAATGCAATTCATGAACCATCTAATTAATTTTTTTGTAAGTGCAAATAGCAGTAATGCTGTGTACACACTTGTACAATCTGCATGAGATCCAGATGAGATTTACAATTTATGGTGTGTACACACGTTAGATGTGCCTTAAGGTCCTATCCACGATCTGATCAGATAGGATCGTGGATAGGATCTTAAGGCACATCCGATTTGCATCCTATCTTGACTATATAGTGCAGATCTGCACTATATAGACAAGGCAGCCAAGACTTTCTGGCTTCCGATACGTGAACGCGCATCGGGATCGCAAGGGTTAAAACCCTTGCGATCTGCATCCGATGCCGATCCGATGCTGACTATAGCGTCAACATCGGAAAGGAAATCGGACCGTGTGTACACAGCATTAGACTATCTGCATAAAATATAAACAATTTAGACTATCTGCATACAATTTAGACTATATAGTGCAGATCTGCACTATATAGTCTATGCAGCCAAGACTTTCTAGCTGCGATACGGGAGCATGCATCGAGATCGCATCTGGATCGCAAGGGATAAAACCCATACAATCTGCATGAGATCCAGATGAGATTTTGACTATATAGTCAAAATCTCATCTGGATCTCATGCAGATTGTACAAGTGTGTAAACAGCAATAGTCTGACCCTTCCACAACTCTGCAACAAAGACAGGCTGATTGAGGCCAGCACTGACGTCACAGACCCTCCCTTAAACCGCCTGAGCATGCCGGCATTTTTTCAGTCACCCAAAGCCTGCTTCCTGACAGTCAAATTGCGAGAGGATTTCAATTAGATCCATTTGCTATATCTGCTGCTATATGGGCTTGAGCATGCATGATATGATCCAAACGCATGTGCAGTCATTCGTTAATCAAATTCGCACATCAGCGATCAACTCTGCATAACCCCCTTAGACCACTACAGTAGGTATTACAAGATTAGAATAGATTTATCTAGCACTGTAGCTAAAAGAAAATGCACTAAGAGGACAATTCTATTCATCAAATAAATCAAAAAGTGGAAATTTCCTTAGTAAAAAGTGTGCAAGCTCTCCTTTTCCCAAATGCCATTACAAAGGAGATATACTTGAAGAAAACCAAATCAAGTTTTGAGTAGTATGACTGTGGGTACGTAAATTCCAAAGTACTTCACTAATTCCTTCTTTGCCTTATTTGTTCTGTGTTCTCAGACATGGTTCATAGCTCCTTCTAAACTATCTACTGCGTATTGGTATTTTAAACTGCCAGCTCTTTCCATCTCTCTAAAAACAATTCTGCTGTGTGATAAGAAAGTGACTGTTTGTGTTTGCCTCACTGCAGCTAGGCAACTACCTTACCTCTCCTCTCCTCTCTATTTTGGGAGCAAGACTACTTACACCTTTCCCATAGTATATGATGCCAATGAACCCCAACAGCATACAGTATATGCATTTACTACAGTTATCATATTCCATTTTCTATCATTTATTCTCAGGCATTTATATTACAATACAAACGTATTAGACTTACTAATACTACATTTCACTATAGTTCATTTTTGTTTGATAATCCCATTCATTTTCTTACATTACCAAGGACAATATAAAGCAAATCTTTAACCAAACTGCTTCAAACAAAAGAACATTTCTCAGTATTTTCAAATTCAAATGTATGTAAAGATAACACTGTCCAAACATCAGATGAAGTCCTATGTATGGCTAGCAAAAATAGGCTCATCTAATAATGTGTCACTCAGCAATCATTGAGAAACTTTGAACTAACAACTAAAATGTATGCCAATTTTGATTGGTCATTGAGATTTCCATGACATCAGTGATGCTGTGCATATATAAACTTGAAGAAGGATGAAGGACAACTAAATAACAAAATAAAAAACTTAAAAACCATTAAGATAATACAAAACAATAAAGACAAAATTCATTGCTTAGTTTATACCTGATATTACTCTGCAGCTCTCTAAAGAAGAAGTATTACCTCCTATATTTCATTTCAGACAGCTGAAGTTCCTCCCACATGTAGAGGACAGTGTTGTGATGGGATCTGGTGTTGGAGAAAATGCTGAGACTGGGTTGCTATGATGTCACTAACCCTGCCCCTGAATCACCCAATCCACTCTGTGCTTTTATATATGTCGCTGTCTGCTTGTTTAGTTAAAGAAGCCCCCGCTCTATTAATATGACAAATGGCTGCATGGGAGTGACACAGCAGGCTGAATATATTTAGTAACATTTATTTCATGTATAACATTCAACTCATTATTACACAGCCTTTGCTACATATTATTAAGATGGTTGTACATGCTGAGAAAACTTGAGCACACTTTTATTGGTATTTATTGAGGCAGCTGATCAAAACTCTGACGAAGCTTTGCAAGTGTTACATGAAAGTCATTTTGCATCCATAAAAAAACCTAAATATTATAAATTTTATGGAATGATCAAGTTCAAATATACCTGCAAGCTAGTGACAACTGGAAAGCAGGTATTAATAGTAATTACCCGTATGGGTAAAAAAAAAAAAAGGTATTACTCAGCTCATCCCTTTGTAAGCTAAAGCAGACAATTAGCACTTGGGTCATCTAGTCCAGAGCACCAGGTCTTTGGCTGAAAAACACTTTTTCCCAGAGCAACTAAGTCTTTGCTTTCTGTTAGTCATCGTGACCCCACACTTCAATATTCTATGCTATAGGTGTGTTTATCTTGAATGTTGTAATTGTACTTGTTCTTCTTAAACAGCTTAAACAGAGTGTATATACAGTATGGAGCCATAAAGTGATAGTATCGATACAGCCAACAATAACAAGTAACATTACACTGGTCCGCACTTCTATAGTATGGGATACAACTGGTTGGTACAAAGCTGCATTAATCACATTCTATTGAGCAGCACTTTAATACAAGTAAAATCAACTACTTGTATAACGACATTTAAATATGTTGACACTACTGGTTTATTCTAATTGCCTTGCCCAGTCAGTATGCTAATTTGAACACGTGTATAGTTCCGGCATACAAATAAGAGCGGGCTGTTTATTGAGAGCGCGTAGAACAGATCTTTGAATTGACTAGTAGTTGATAAAGGACTATACAGTATGCAAAGTTGCATTCCCCATATACAGTAGCAGCCTCTCACCACCATTTGGATTTACCTCTGCATCATGCTCCTGCAGGCTGTAAGTCTTCTTCAGGCATTGCAGAGTCTTAGCACATAAGGTAGTTTCCTCCAATAACAAATCCAAAAGTAAAACCAGCTGATCTGGAACAAGCTGTGAACAAACAAAACTTTATTGTTACTGGAGTTGCTAAATGCAATGTAACTATTCATATAAATCATTCACAGGTTCCAATAAAGGTCTGTTCTTCTTAAAATGAATAAATCAAAACATTAAAAGCACATAAGGAACACCTCACTGCTACATTATTACCATACAAAGAACCCCACTCCATGCTACAAAAACAAGCAGCACACTTCACAGGCAGTTTCTGTATATGAGAGAACAAGAAGATTGCCAATGTAACAGAGACTCTGCATACAACAGCAATGGCAGGTGATAAACGTGTCTGGGTCATAACCCAGACTACACTGCCCAGAATCTTGTCACTTGTTTCAAGAAGCTTGTTGTAATTCAAGGTGAAATACATCTGCAAATATTCAGCCTGTGGCACAGAGGATACTAGAAACATAATTGGTTATACCAAAAGATTGCTTACTCAAAGTGTTAATTGAGAGAAAAAGAAAGAAAAACAGAAAGAAAGAAAAACAGAAAGAAAAAAAGAAGAGAGAGAATAGATTGTTGAAAGAAAGTGAGAGGGGGCTTAGAGTCAATGGGGGGGGGGGGGATGAGACACAGAGGCTAAGGGGAAGATGTATCAAATAAATCTTAGTGAAGATAAGAGAGAGATAAAGTACCAACGAACCAGTTTCTAATGATCATTTTTCAGATACAGCCTGTAATATGGTATTTAGAAGCGGATTGGTTACTTTATTTCTCTCCATTTAATCTATTTTCAAGTTTGGATACATCTTCCTTAAAGATAGATACATATGTGAGTTCCGCATTAAACTACCAGTGTGCAAACAACCTACATAAAATATATATGCAGCTATAGTCTGGTTCAATCAGTGAAGATCATGGCATGTCTGTGTCACATCCTCGCCCTTAAAACGATGTCCTTTGTTGTATTTTTATATGTCTCAGGGCCAGGTGTTGCAATCCATTGTGCATTACAGGTTTGTCACTCATCTTATGACAGCGTACGGCGACAGCAACAACAATGGAAGCCTTCCAGGCATCTTATAGATTTGGTCATAACACCACATATGACATTTAAATAATACAGCATTCATATTTTACTGATGAGGTTTCATTTTGTAACCCAACCATAAACATCTTCCCTGCAGTAATAAAAAAAAAATGCACTCAGAAAAAGTGGTATGGATTACACCAAAGTCACACTGATGTGTTACGGAGAAGGCCCAGGATATAGACAGATTGACGCTAGACAATGTCAGAGAAAACTGCCACATATCCAAACATACCGCTCAAATTTCTATAAACTCTTTTTTTATACTGTACACGACAAGTCACATTGGTAGATGTTTTGAATGAAATTGAGGTTTGGAATATACGTAATTTTTTTTTTTGGTTGCTTAAAACGCTGCTAAATCAGTGTGACCAGAATATATGAATAATCCTGAAACTCAAACACAATATAACTAAACCTAAATTGTGTGACATCAGACACAAGAACTATTGTTACATAGAAATATGCCACATGAAATATTTAATGCTATCCAAACATAACTGAACGTGTATCCAACTCAAAACTGATCCAATTGCATGTTCCTTTGTTAGCCGTGCACAAAGTCCACATGTTTATGTCTTGAACATTTAATAATGTAAAATATTTTTTTTTTGTTATTTAAACATAGTTCCATAAAAACAGTCTCCCTACCTTTTTAATGTACAGAAGGCATAAAATGCTTTAGTGAAGAGACTGATATAAAACAAATATTTCGTGGTAGGCTGTCTACAAAGTTCTTTAATTTAATAGAACTGTAAATAAAAGAAACTTTAAATAAAAAAATATTACTACTGTATGCAACTGTAAACATGCATAAAAAAACTTCCTAAAATGATTAAATGCCATTAGGGCTGAGGTTTTTACACTTTTGCAGCGCAGTCAAACAGACTTGGAATATTTCTTCAAACATGAAATCAAAAACCTTTAAAAGAACCTGTTACATGCCAGAGACGGAACCCTTTATAGATAGAGTGAATGGATAAAATATATATATATATATATATATAATACTTGGAACGTTATATCAAACCTTATCAAACACTATTCGAACAAAAAAGTCTGTCTTTTAAATGGCTTAATATACAGTGACACTATAATGAAAAAAATGGGCATATTTATATAGATAAACATATCTGAAAGCCAATTTTTCATAAAGAAACTATGAACGTAGTTGTTTAAAAAGTCATTATTCTGTACAGAAAATCTGACATGATAATTATGCAAATAAAGTGTAAATAACAAGTTCATGGCAAATATTTCCTTACATTTTGCAAAAAAAAAAGTAGAACCCTTGTGGTTATAGGACACGGCCCATCTGTCACACAGTAAACAAAAAAAAATCAAGACCACCCACAGCCTATACGGCCACAATATGTCATTGTATATGTTACAGCAGGACAATTAATGCCAGGTTCCGGGTAGACACTACAAAACAGTTGATTACTGACCTTTCCACAGACATGAAATGTAACACAAGTCTGCACTTGTACATCCCCAGCAACATCACTGTCGTTTGCATTACACCCAGGAGTGGGGATCATACAAATTGCACTACAGCTGGCATGCTGAATATCCCATTTGGTTCAACCTGCACTTGAATGAGGGAACTGAAATCCTCCTCTGAGATAGAATGTGCTGTGGACTAATGCTGCGAGCGATTGATAGTGGCGTGTTTTCTATTATTACTCCATTATCACGCTGGGATCTCTGCCTAAATGAGGCATACTTCCTCCCTGATGCCATTTCCTTTTATCCTGCCTGTAGTCTAAAAGCGGATCAATGGGAGTAATACATATGATGTCACTTCAATTTACAGACACTGCCTCCCCTCTTTCTCATAGTTCAGATAGATCAATTCTTCCCAAAAATGGTTAAGAAATGCTTCGGGATCTTCTTCTACCAGAAAAGGGTTCTCTGCTATATTTATCCAAGTTACTACAGCAAGAACTGTTTATACTGAATTCAAGGGGGGAAAAGGGAGAAGAAGATGTGAGGGGTTTCAAAGCACTGTCTCAATGTCAATGCAAACAATACATACAACTGAATTAACCCTTTGTGCATGCCATTGCTCCAGTCCAGTGCACAGTGATGTATTTCTGTAAAGATAAACCATAGTGTGGAAGGGAAATGACAAGTAAATATAAAAGTCCAAAAGCAAAAAAAAAATTGCACGTCCAAAAAAAGACGAATTATATATTAATTAGTTTAATGTGTTGCCAGAATGTTATTAGAATCTTTTTTAAGGCTACACTTTTAAGGCAAAGTACTGTAGCTGGATTTTTTTTTTCTAACTTTAATACCGTGCTTCACTGCTTGTTCTGGAGCTGGACAAGCACAGCACCCTCTGTGCAGCTAAATAAACTAGGCTCAATGAAACTCTCATTTCAGGCAGCAGGAGATCCTTAACTTGTCAAGTGACTATGCATTGAAAAAGTTGAATACAGAACACCCAGATCTACAGTACTAGTGCATGACATGATTTTAATTTATTGTGAACTGTTTTATACAAGTACAGAAAAATTAAAATTTTTGGTCTAATTAAGAGAAAAGATACAAAGTTCTTACAATTTCATTCATGCTCTTTGCTCTTCAACTAGAGGAAAAATTAAAAAAAAAGTGTGTTGTGTATAGTTATTATAACACAAAGAGATGGATTATGGGAGGGGCAATAGGTGCGACTTACCCGGGACCCCCCCACATACCAGCGGTTGGCCCATATGTTATGACACAGTCCACGGCAGCTGGGCCACTGACACAACTGCACAGGCCGCACCTTGGGTGAGGACTTCAGCAACATCTTGTGTGTATGATGAGCAAATAAGCACCATAAACAGCAGTTAAGATGGCCGTTTGTGCTCAACTGCGCATGAGCAGCTTCCGCAGATCCTACCATGGGACTTTGGCACATAGTTCCGCCTCCAGCCCTCCACACTCCTCGTGCTGCAGGAAGCACTGAGCGGTGGGATAGAGGGATTGATTGGAACTGTTTGGATGGCGGTGGCAGCAGCAGCTCACTGCATCACAGATATAGATATATATACATATACCATACATACATATTAAAGTTTTTGTCCAGGGCTTAATAATAACACAGCACTCAATGAACCCATTAGGTGAATTTGCGGAAACCTACAAGCAGTATGGTAAGTATACTTTGACTGCTTGATGTTCTTGTAATGCATCTTCTCAAAATAAAACAAAAAGAAATACTGCACTGCTTAAGTAAATCTATAATACAACACAATCTGCCAAAAAGAACTGTGCATCACCCCATTTAGAAATAGTTTGTAGTAAATCACTTACAATACATCCACCATCTCTAAATATAATTCACTATTTGCTAAATATTTTAAATGGGCACAATATTACATAATAAAATGTGCATTCAATGTGTATGGTGCCATATTATATCATTCATTTTTTTTCTTATGAACACTTTCCTTGCATCTATATACATACTTTTCGGAGCTGCAACATTTGACTTTTACTATAAGCAGACAGCAATGTTGCATCTTTACTGTAATGACGCACATCATTCTTCAATATTTGACTGTTTATGTGTGACTACTGTATTCCTCATCATTGGATTTCAAACACAGTATTTTGAGGTGCATCACATATCTTTTGGAATGATAGTAGGGTAGAAAATCTGATTACTTAAGCTTCGTATTTTATTATAGTTCAAGGAAATATTGGCAGATTATAAAGAGGCAACAATGGCGCTGATTCTATTGGGATACATACAGCTGACCGGCGGTAACAATATCGATGCTGGAATTCTGAATCCTGACAGGGGTTAGGTGAGTATATTTACCCTACCCATACTCCTTAAACCCTCCTTTGCAGCAGCCAAACCCTATCCCCCTCAGCCTGACCCTAACCTTCCCCCTAGTTCCCACACCTAACCCCCCTTTTGTAGGTGTCTAAACCTAGAAACAAACAGAATTTGCTGTAGCCAGGTGCAACTCTCTCAAAAAGACTTCGTATGTAATACAATTCAATGCACAAGGGTTTATTGGAATAAAAACATACAAATAAAATATACTTATGGACATCAAATGGGATTGCCAATTTTCATATATTCGGGGGTAAATGCATTAAATTGTCTCACCATAAACCGGTGCTGCGGTGGGCTATGCTTCAAGATAAGTTTCTGCGGCACCACCGCAGGAGGCTTGGTTCTTGATAAATTCCCAAATAAAGTGCAAAGTGCAGGAAAGTGAGATCCAAATAAAGTGTCCAAGTGTCCAGGTACAGTACAAGCAGATGGATAATTGCACTGTTTGGAATAAATCAAAGTGTGTCCTTTGAAGGGTCAGCAACGCGTTTCAGAGACACACAGGTCTCCTATTTCAAGCTGGGTACTGCATACCCAGCTTGAAAAAGGAGACCTGTGTGTCTCCGAAACGCATTGCTGTCCCTTCAAAGGACACACTTTGATTTATTCCAAACAGTGCAAATATCCATCTGCTTGTACTGTACCTGGACACTTGATTTGGAATAGCACTTTCCTGCACTTTGCACTTTATTTGGGAACTCATCAAGAACCAAGCCTCCTGCGGTGGTGCCGCAGAAACTTCTTTTGAAGCATAGACCACCGTAGCACCGGTTTATGGTGAGACAATTTAATGCATTTACCCCCGAATATATGAAAATTGGCGATCCCATTTGATGTCCATAAGTATATTTTATTTGTATGTTTTTATTCCAATAAACCCTTGTGCATTGAATTGTATTACCTACGAAGTCATTTTGAGAGAGTTGCGCCTGGCTACAGCAAATTCTGTTTGTTTCTAGTGCCATCAGGGGGTGGTGTACCTCCTTTGTGTTGTAGTAGGCAGCACCCTCTCAATTAATTGCGCTATTTTATTTCCCCAAATCTGTGCATTTCAAGGTGTCTAAACCTACACACTCAGCCTAACCTGTACCTTCCCCTACCTACAGCCTAACCTTAAATCCCCCCACTAGTGCCTAAACCTAATCCCCCATCCCCGGCCTGACACTAACCTGCCCCGTATACTCACCAAATGAAATGTCGTCTGTCTGTAATCTGGCATTGGCCTTCTGATCCTATCAAAGTTCTGGTACTGGTCTTCTAAAGGCAGTTTGAATACCGGCATCGGTATACTGAACACCAGCATCCTGGCTGCATCCCGATTCTATTATAGGACAATCCATGTGGTGATTCTATTATAGGACAATCCATGTGGTGTTTCTATAATAGGACAATCCATGTGGTGCTAGTGTTAATGGCCTGTTATCTTATGAGGGAATGGGATCATTGGGTCGACCTAATGATGGTCGACAGTCATTAGGTCGACATAGTGGAAGGTCGACAGGTGTCTAGGTCGATATGGCTCAAAGTTGACAGGTGTCTAGGTCGGCATGGGTCATGGATGACTCATGTGTTGGGTCGACATGGGTTAGGTCGACAGTGAAAAGGTCGACATGGAGGTTTTCACTGACCTTCCAGTATGTTGACCTAACGGTGTCGACCTAATGACTGTCGACCATCTTTAGGTCGACCCGTCGACTGTATCCCCTTACGAGGTACCATAAAAAAAAAAAACAGTTTATAGCTAATAATAATTATGGCACACTATTTAATATACATATATATATCAACAATCACGAATTAGATGTCCTGGCTTGTTGAATTTTTCTTAACCCTTTGGGTGCCAATAATGCTGTGAGAGACTTTTTTGATGCAATGTTTAACAAAACTTTAATTAATTGACTTCATATAATTTGCAGACAATAATTAAAGTGATTCAATATTCCTCGCCTTCGACCCTGGTATTTTTAGTGGATATTATGAACATCTCTCACAGCGTTGGCACTAAAGGGTTAATAACAAATGAAAATTAACTTTTTGATAGTACAGAAATGTCTGTTGGCCAACTAGGCAAATCTTCCCTCCCTAAACCACCATTAGTTTGGGGTGTATTCTAGGACATGGGGTGCCTGATTCAAGGCATGAGTAAAAGCTGTAGCTTCTGGAAAGTGTCTGGGTTGGAATCTTAAGTACAGTGTATCTCCATTAGACAGACACCAAACTTCATTTTTGGTTCAGTGAGCTCAAACACTCATCATCCTCCATCTGGAGTAATCATTGTGATTTACAAATAACAAGAATAAGCAGTCTGGATTCAAGTTATAATGAAAACTTGTCTCAACTTCCCCTTAAGCAGGGTTTCATAGGGGCATCACACAAACCAAAATTTACAGGTATTGTGAGATGCTTTATTTTTCCTTGTCCTACGTTTTTGGATACATGTAATATTAGGAAAAAAAACATTTAGCATTGGTTGCATATATCTGCAGATATAGGGATAAGACCCCAGGCCATACAACAAGGTGTCTCTGTGTCATATACATGTAATATTACCCAGAATGCTCCACGCAGTTCCAATGTTTGTCTCACAGCTCTGACCAGCTTTGTGATGCTGAGAGGCTGGTGTGGCCGCGTGTACCAATTACATGTAACAAGTATGGAATGTGCAGCTTTCCAGTCCACTCCTCTCTTACCACAAGTGGCATTTTCTTTCTACATATTTGTAAAACTTTTGTGTGCCAGCAATAAGATAAGGGCCTATAAGAAATGCAGGTTAATGATAATGACGATCAAACCAGAATGTCAATAATAGAAATGCATTAAATATATTTCAGTGTGTGAGGTGTGATTAAGTTTGCAAAACAAAGCATCGCTGTTCATGTGCCTGGAGACATCGGCAGAATGCTGTGGGTCTACGGTTATAGAGTGATTGCCCACAGAAATGATGAAGCTATCCTTATTACCATATACAGCATTTTATTATTTCCTAGGAGGGCGATGATACAAATAACAAGCTAAAAGTATGTCAATCTGTGGAGCAGGCATCATACATTTAAAAACACGAGGAGCGGGCATAGAGCAGTTTACTATTTATGCTCGGTATATACTGTGGTACATATACAACACATGTGGAACAAAAGTAGTGAACTAACTGAGGGTTAACATACAAAGGCTCCATATCCGGGGTTGCTCAAGGGTCTTAAATTTGAAGGTCACTCATAAAATATTTTCCATTTGTTTACCTCAAGGATTAAATCAAGTTAACCCTAAGGATGAACAAACTGATGTGTATTCTATGCATGGTACAGATGTTTTACAGCCATCTATTCCGCCACCAGCTACAGTTTCCTGTATTATGCTTGAACTACACAATAGTGAGTCGCACATTTTCAGGCTGGTGGCAGTTATTGACACCTGCTGTTCAACTGTATAAACAATCATTTAAAGAAACGCTGTCAAATCACACAAGTGTTTTCACTGCGGATTTGATTTACTAAGGAGCGGAAAAGCAAACACTTTAGAAGTTCTGGGAGTAAGGGCAGCACAATTTTACATGAACTGGAATATCCCTATAAACAAATTCACTCTTTAAAAGACAGAGGATTACCAAATATGGAGGTCAACTTGTCCGCCATGGTTTGGAGTTTTGGAGATTGGAGTCATTGTTGTTAAAATAATAAACTTCATGAAAACACCCTTTCACTTCTGTTGTAATAAATATAGGTATGAACAAAATATTTATAACATATCATTTTTGTCCAGTGGATTAGCATAAAAGGGTCCTTTTTACAAAATCAACTCAATCTCAGTACATTATATATGATATCAAAGTTAAAACAGGCAGGTGTTCAGGGTCACACTGGTGAATAATGTTATCCGATGATCTTCTGGTGAGCCAATGCCAAATTGAGAACATATAGCATGTCTTATACAGAGACAATGGGGGAATTAAATTGCCAGCAAATGCCTTGCCTTGCCGAATCAGCGTGGCACTGTTGCACTTTACACAAATCATTCACTGCTTCATATAGATCCATAGGAAATTTGGCTGGATGAAGTATGCGAGGAGTACTGCATTGGGGTTTAAAATCACACCCTTCACCTGGAATTGACCCCCCACCCTCCCCCCATGACCTGATAATTCCATCACTAAACACAACAGCAAATAAATAACCTCAGTTCTGCAGATTGTATTGATATAGTTTCAAATACCCATGTTATAGATTATACAATATTTACTTCTAAGAATGGTCCCTTGCAAATGCATTTAATAGCAGGACCTGTTTACATTTATAGCTTAATACTGCATTTTTTGTTTTACAAAATTGTTAAGAATGATGCTACTAGACTATGGCATACAGATATATACTGTATTTGTGAAGGTCAAATGACAGCAATGACGAGTGCTTGACGCGTTCTTAATTACATTCATAATAGTAAAAAAATTTAAAATGCGAATAGTGTGCCTGTACATTTTCACACAGCTTTATAAAATATGTAACGTAAGTGGACATACACGTGTTAGCTATACTTCATTTACCCACAAGTACACCAACATTATGAGTGACAGCTATCCAGAAAGACAAACCAAGTATACGCATGAGCCTAGACTGAGAAACATTTTACATACATGGTGCAATTATTGTATGCGTTTTGAACTTTTAATTCAAAGCGCATCACATGTAGTTCAAATCGCACCGTGTTTCTGTGGGGCTTGCGAAGAGATGTGATGTGCATTAATGCATACTTTGGTACTCTTTACCTAGCACGGCGCCCACGATTTTGATCGTGGGCATCGCAGGTAAAAAAATCGCGGGCATCGCAGCGAGCCCGCGAGGGGCGGCGGTACGCGTCCTACGACCTTTTCATATCCCCACTATCCACGTCGGCGTGGAGTTGAGAATAGAATAGTGTGGCGAGCGCAGCGAGCCACCGAGCCCGAAGCGTGGCGAGCGGACGCGGATACCTGTGAAGCCCGCGAAGGGACGCGTTTACCTGTGAAGGTATCCGCGTCCCCTCGCGGGGCTCACTGCGCTTGCCACGCTTCGGGCTCGGTGGCTCGCTGCGCTCGCCACACTATTCTATTGTCAACTCCACGCCGACGTGGATAGTGGGGGTATGAAAAGGTCGTAGGACGCGTATTGCCGCCCCTCGCGGGCTCGCTACGCTCGCCACGCTTCGGGTTCACGTTGATCGTGGGGTGGCGTTAACAATTGTGGGGGGCCATTTCACACTTCAGGGTGCCTATTTGGCCTCTGTGGGCCATTTAACATTGTTTCCTATGGAAAAATCGGGTCAATTGAGGCATTGAACAGGAAAATCGGGTCAATTGAGACATTTAACATTATTCCCTATGGGAAATCACGGGCATCGCGTCGGTCGCGTCGCACCCGATTTTTTAGTGCATTCAATGCCCGCGATGGGCGCCGTGATAAGTAAAGAGTACCCATACTTTATATTGCAAAGCACAAAAGGTATGTACAGGCAGTACTTTTTGTACTAAACTGCATAGTATCTATAGATTGTAAGCTTGCGAGCAGGGCCCTCCTACCTCTATGTCAGTTTGTTTCTACCCAGTTTGTTTAATCACTGTTGTTTACAATTGTAAAGTGCAAAGGAATATGCTGCGCTATATAAGAAACTGTAATTAAATAAATAGTATCACTGTTGTAGCAAATTGTATACAATATCAACTAATTACATAATGTACTTTAGTCCAAATTGGATGCAGTTAAAATAGCATACAATTGAATTCATATAGCATTGCATAGCACTGATGTTAAAATAGCATAGCATGGCACAGTACTGAAGTTCAAATTGTACAGCACTTATTGTATAGTTCATATCACACCTACAGCACATCACACCGTGTATGGGGCACCTTTAGCTTTACTGCACTTGTAGTATTAGTGCAGCAAGTACACAATTATACTCCGCATTACAAAATATCTATTAAAAAATCGATTTAATGAAACACAAAAGACAATTTCCTAACTTGGTAAGTAAACAATAAGATGCTTCTACACTGGCCCACACAGCATGATAAAGCACTTTACTTGCAGGAGAAAAGCACCAACTCATTTACTGATTCAGCTCCATGAACAAGACCTATTACTTCTATTACCCCCCACACACCCACACCATAGCCCTACCTGGTCTTTTACTATCACACAGTGACCCCTGTCACCCACCTCCTCCCACTACTCTATGTTACTATGGACATTGGCAGCAGGGGCGTAACTATAGCACCGCAGCCCCCGCGGGGGGGGGGGGGCGCTATGCATGTGCGGGCGCCGGGGGCTGCAGTGCTATAGTTACGTTAGCTGCAATGTGAAGGGAGCAGGGGGGCATTGAGGCGGCTAGGGGGACGGACGCTGCGGGGGACGGAAGCTGCGGGGGACACAGAGGCGGCAATTACTTACAGCTGAGCCGGGCAGGGGGAGCCGGGAGCTGTCTGTACTGAAGAAAAAAAAGCCCATACAATGGCCCTTATTCTGCATCGTGCGGTACGGCCCGCGTGCGGCCGTACCGCCGATGTTTTCAGTCTGCACATGCGCAGAGGTCAATCTGCGCATGTGCAGCCCAATTCGCCGCAGACGTAGTTCGTCCGCCGCAAAGGGGGCGTATAGGGGCGTGAGGGGCTTCATACCCTCATTTCCCTATGCATACGCCCCGCGTTTCATGGGCGTTCCCATGCAAACGCGGGGCGTATGCATGCTAATGAGGGTATGACGCCATTGATGGGGGCGGAAAGCTGACGTCGCCGGATGTCAGTTCTCCGGCCCCATACAAGCTATCACACGGACGATTGTCCGTGTGGTCTCAGCTTGCGGGACCTGGTGGGGCGTGCGGCCCTGCCTTCGATGGTCGACGATGGCAGGGGGCACCTCCCACCATGGTGGAGGCGTACGCCCCACCATTTTCTTGCGGATCGCCAGCCGTCCGTGTACGGACGGCCGTGGCGATCCGTATCGTGGGCGGGGATTGGTTTGTGCGGCCGGAGCCCCGTGTGCGGCTCTGGCCGCACGATTCAGAATAAGGGCCAATGAATGGGCAGCCTGTGATTGGCTGCTGAGCGCTCACTCAGCCAATTGCTGACTGGCTGAGAGAGCGCTCAGCCAATCACAGGCTGCCGATTCATTGTATGGGCTTTTTTTTTTCTTTCGTACTGACAGTGACAGCTCCCGGCTCCCCCTGCCCGGCTCAGCTGTAAGTAATTGCCGCCTCTGTGTCCCCCGCAGCGTCCGTCCCCCCAGCCGCCTCGCAGCGTCCCCCCCACCTGCATTGACGGCTACCTGGGGGAGCGGCAGGCGGCGCAGATGGAGACCGGGGGCGCGGCGGGAGAATATAAAGAAATCTCATTCAAAAGACCGGGCAGCCGCTGATTGGCTGAGAGCACAGCCAATCAGCGGCCGCCCGGTCTTTTGAATAGGATTTCTTCCTATTCTCCCGCCGCGCCCCCGGTCTCCATCTGCGCCGCCTGCGGTCCTCGCCTGCCGCTCCCCCAGGTACCCACAGATATATCGGATCTGAACATCTAGACTGCGGGGGTTGGTGCGGCGGACGGAGGGGCGGGTGAGTGGCTGGGCGCCCTCCCTTTAACGGCGGGGGGGCGCCCAAAATGTAGTTACGCCACTGATTGGCAGGTCTTATTGACTAATATACAGTCATGGAAATGAAGACTGACTACAATAAGGAAGCTATACTCTAATCCAGGGGTGCTGAAACTATTTTACTCTGGGACCCCATCAGACAATGAGTTATACCATGTCCCCCCTCCACAGACACATTAGCCTGATGATCAGCAACATAGAGTCATAACCCCATGCTGAGGTGGTCAGGACACACAGTTTAAGAACCGCTGCTCTAATCAAATTCACCTTAAAAACAAACTAGTAAATGGTTGTAACTACTGGAGGTTTGAACAGATTCTTTTGATACAGTAGTTTTGCCATTATGGATAATATGAGTAATATTACATACAAAAATATCTCATTAAATTAATAAGAATCCTGTAGTGCAGCAGAAGGCAGTAATGCAACTAGTGCCAGCTATTGCTATCACTTCCAAGGCCAGCTGTATGCTGGCCAACTTTAAGGCAATTCTAAATATTCTTTACTTTAATGACTAGCGCCATTTGGGCAAGTTGTCATACACAAAAGGGAACATTTTCTTGTTGTCTAATGCTAAAATAAAACAGTTATTGGCATAGAGATTTAAGGGGGAATTTACTAAGGCTTCTGAAAATGAAAAGAGGTGATGTTGCCTATAGCAACCAGATCAGATTCTGCCTATCATTTTCTAGGATGCAATGGAGAAATGATAGAATCTTTAGTAAATTGACCCCTAAGTTTATGGTATCAATCCTCACAGTCACTGCCTCATTTGACACAATCACAGACTTCATTCCTATATAGTAAATTCCTCCAACTGCCATTGTTTGATGATGCCATGAGCGGCAATATATTCTTATTTCAGATCTCACCTGTGTCTCAATCATTGTCTCATTTGTAGATACTAATAATGGGCTTTATACTTCCGCTGACTCATTAGTCTAAAGGGGTGTACACACAATGCGATTGCCTTGCTATTCGATCCTGACTTGATCGGGATCGAATTGCATGGCAAGGCAAACACATTCAATTTGGACTATATACTGTAGTACAGATCTGTACTATATAGTCTTGCCTGTACAGCCTATTTTTCTATTCGATTTTGATGCTGCGCATTGGGATTGAATTGAAATTGAATGCAGTCCATTTCCGTTCGATAAGCTAAATCTAATAGAAAAATAGAGCACATCTAACCATGGGCATTATTCTGGTGCATACGCAATGCCATGAAATTTGCAGCGTTGCGTGTGGATGAAACATCTCTAGCACAGCCGCCCGCACCCCCTTCCCCCCCTAGCTCTGCAATTTCCTCTGCACAGCAGGGAATGAATGTTTTGCATAAACATCCATTCTCAGCCTTGGATGCGGGGGCCAAATCATTCAATGGTCCCCGACCATAGAATGATTTGGAGGGTACACACCAGCTGCCTGCCCCCGGCACCCAAGTCATGGGAATGCCAAGCGTTTGCATGGGAACACCCATGAAACTCTGGGTGTTCCAATGGGCGCAGCCCGTCACCACCGCCCCCCACCCCCACTGGTAGGTGCAAACGGGACGGCGTACTAGCAGTTCACCGTGCCCCTTCGGATCCAGCATCTGCACATGTGCAGAAAGGCGCATGCGCAGACGGAAAAGATTGCTCCTCCATGCGAACACATGGGGGAGCGATCAAACCAAAATAAGGCCCCATGTGTACAGGTCAGCTGCCCGCCCCCGGCACCCATGTCATGGCACTTTTGCATGGGAACACCCATGAAACTCTGGGTGTTCCAATGGGCGCAGCCTGTCACCACCGCCCCACGCCCCCACTGGTAGGTGCAAACGGGACGACATGCTAGCATTTCACCGTGCCCCTTCGGACCCAGCATCTGCACATGCGCAGACGGAAAATATTGCTCCTCTATGCGAACACGTGGGGGAGCGATCAAACCAAAATAAGGCCCCATGTGTACCGGGCATTACTTGTAGAGATCACCCTGATGTCTCCTGTTGCCATCTTTAGCCTGACAGTGATGTTTGCACGATCAAGGAGTGCTTTGCTGTAATGTGTCTCTGTGGCTGAATTATAAATATTGAAGACAAATAACCTACATCAATAACAGTTGCAAAAAGATACTGCACATTTTCTGATTGCAAGATAATTCAGATTGTAATCAATTTACTCCCACTGTACATTCTTCTATGTAGTGTTAAGCATTTATTACCGAATGTATCCACCTTTGTTGCAATAACAATAAAAAATACTCTTAATTCAGAAGGCATGTAAGGTGTGTGGGTTTCCTACTAAAAGTTAACAAAAAATAAATACTTTTAATCTTAATAAATACTGAAGTTGTAACCGGAGGACTTCAATCTCACTACAGTATCAAAGTCCACAGTAAAGGGGCCTACACAAGTGGCGATGTTGCTGAGAGTTGATAGATCATTTAGAATGCTCAGTAAAATTGTTCAGCACACAGCAATGTGCCACCACTGTGTGCTGAGCGATCTGTCGACCCCGGTGATTAACAAGATTTATCCAGCATGATGGATATCAATTGCTCGGCGATAGCGATGCACTGGGCCACAAATCACTATCACTATGCCCATAATCACGGAGAGATGTAGGGGAATTTTCTAAGCGAGAGTGAGATCTTAATTAGTCTTCCTCAGTACAGCATAATACAATTCTGTGGGAAAACAATTGAGT
Organism: Crinia signifera; assembly: GCF_055691185.1. Lineage (NCBI taxonomy): Eukaryota > Metazoa > Chordata > Amphibia > Anura > Myobatrachidae > Crinia > Crinia signifera. Next base: position 316,360,411 of record NC_139217.1, on the reverse strand, counting down.
TATCATGTAAACTAAATGTTAAAGTATTTGTTAATCCGGTCTTTTGAGAATACAGCATTCTTTGCGCTACAGTATGTGTGTGGTCTACAATGAGAACCAATCAAAGGCCAGATAACAGGGGTTGCTCCTGCAGGTGGAGAAGATAAACGTACTGTAACACAAAGAGCAGGCACTTGTACTGCCAACATTCCGATTGTAAGGGGAAGCATAAAATGGGGGTGAGATTGTGACATTAACTTTGAAAACCACATCAAAGTGAACAATAACGTATTTGCTTTTATAATATTATAAAAATTAGTCAGTGGATGAGGATGCCATACAAAAATTGATTGGTTCATTATATTTTATAGTTACATAGTTTAAGTTTCTATAATAATAATAATAATAATAATAATAATAATAATAATATTTATATAGAACTTTTTTTCCAATAGGACTCAAAGTGCTTTACAATTGTCTTTACAGCTCAAAATACTGATAGTACACAGGAGCAAGCACATTGGTAGACTGTAGGGTGTGGTCTTATTTCTTCATGAGTCACTTGGAAATAAACTCTGCTACTACTCTTACATTTTACATCTTACATTTTATTGGGCAGTGAAAACTTCAAAACAGTTATATTATCCAGTATTAATATGCAAGCCGAGAATAATGCCCACCGCTTGCTTTTGTTGTTTTAATAAGTTCACTTTGAAATGCCGAAATCAAAGAAAATATGTTTTCTGTTGTTTTGCATTAAAAAATGTGACTGCTTCATATCGAGAATGAAAAAAAAGAGACAAATTCTATTTTAATGCTGCATATTAGAATATAATACAGTAGTGAAAATGAGTTAAAACCTGGTAAAAGGTGGTATTGCAAAATGAATATGAATGCAACAAAGGGCATCTACTCAAGTACAAATCAATTTGTTTCAGGTCTGTCCTCTGATTTATCTCCTTGTATTACCTTTTTATTAGTGCATCACAAAGCACTGCCATAAAATGGGCTGGTATCAGAAAATACTTATTGTTACCATTTTGGCAATCTCTCATTTTCTGGCACCGTATGTAACACTGAACAAGTGTTGTATTAGTTTAAATAAAAACAGTACCGCAACTAAAAATCATAAGAGAATTACAGTACTTGAGACAATAATTCATCCAGCCTTCTGGTTTCCCTTTTTTTTTCATATTCATATTTACAATGTGTTAATTTAGCTCTATGCAAGTCACAGAAACTGTATTTTGCCACCTGTTACTCTATGTGTGACCCTGTTAGAGCTATTTACTGCACATTACAGTGTTAAAAGTAGAATTGCCATCACTTCCTCCACATACCTAAGGTGTGTAAAACAAAACAAAATTAGTGTTCACTTTAGGCTATTTTAGCAGCCCGATAAAAAAAAAAAAAAAAAAAACATGCCCTGCCAGTTTAGTGGTGCCCTGCTAAAACAGCCGGGTACATTCATCCCTGCCGTCGCTGTCCGGAGTGCTTGGTGAAAGCCCAGCACCTTCATAGGTGCCAGGCATGCCCCCAACAGACATTTCAGCGCACAGGCCCGCCTACATTAGTGACGCTGGCAGGCCGCCCACACTGATGACATTTGCGGGCCCGTACCACCACATTTCAAGTGCCCACTTTCACCCGGCTACCTGCCGTGATCCTGGAGGGATCACTAAGAATGATTACACACATAGAAGAAGGAAACAGTCACTGGTACTCCTCAACATATATATATATATATATATATATATATATATATATATATCTTACTACTGGTACTTTTCCTTCTCTGCTCAAACATGCAGTGATAACTCCTATTCTAAAAAAACAGAATTCTGACCCTAACTCTCTCTCTAACTATCGTCCTATATCTCAGCTCCCATGCCTCTCCAAGCTACTGGAGAGACTTGTCTACTCTCGCCTCACAAACTTTCTTAACTCTAACACCCTATTAGACCCACTTCAGTCAGGTTTTCGCTCTCAACACTCTACTGAGACAGCACTGACTAAAGTGGTGAATGATCTGGTAACGGCTAAGTCTAAATGCCATTACGCACTACTTATTCTTCTTGATCTTTCTGCTGCCTTTGACACCGTCGATCACTCTCTTCTCTTACAAACACTACACTCCCTAGGTCTTAATGATACAGCCCTTTCCTGGTTCACATCTTACCTATCTGATCGCTCTTTCAGTGTTCGCTTCTCTAACTCTACTTCCTCTTCATTACCTCTGTTAGTCGGAGCTCCGCAAGGTTCAGTCTTAGGTCCTCTGCTCTTCTCAATCTATACCTCCTCTCTTGGCAAACTAATCAGCTCTTTCGGATTTCAGTATCACTTGTATGCTGATGATACTCAAATCTATCTATCAACCCCAGAGTTGTCACCAGTGGTTTTGGGTCGAGTTTCTGATTGTCTCTCTGCCATCTCATCTTGGATGTCTTGTCGCCAACTCAAACTCAATATTTCCAAAACGGAATTACTTATATTCCCGCCAACTAATCACAGTTACCATCCTGACATCTCCATCGCTGTTGACAACTCTATAATCTACCCTACCCCACAAGCTCGTTGCTTAGGGGTCATCCTCGACTCTGAACTGTCCTTTCTTCCCCACATTCAATCTGTCTCTAAATCATGTTACATGCATCTAAAAAACATATCCAAAATACGACCCTATCTCACACAAGACACTACCAAATCTCTTATCCATGCACTCATTATATCCCGCATTGATTATTGCAATAGTCTTCTAACTGGTCTTCCCAAGAACAGACTCTCACCACTGCAATCAATTTTAAATGCTGCTGCTAGGCTGATCTTCCTTGCAAGACGCTCATCGTCTGCTGATCCGCTCTGCCAGTCCCTCCATTGGTTGCCTGTATATTACCGTATTCAATATAAAACACTTCTACTTGCTTATAAAGCTATTAACCATACTGCACCAGCATATATCTCTGCACTTATCACAAAATATCTCCCATCTCGACCACTACGCTCTACACAAGATCTGCGTCTCTCTTCTGCACGGATCACTAGCTCCCATTCATTATTACAGGACTTTTATCGGGCTGCTCCCATCCTATGGAATGCCCTTCCACGCACATTAAGACTCTCCACCAGTCTCCAAACTTTCAAGCGTTCCCTGAAAACTCACCTCTTCAGGCAAGCCTATCATATTTAAGTTCTACATGCATAACCCTCCGAGGCACTTATGTATTATATAGCTTCCCTTCTGGACTTGTAACTGCTATGCTTTTACTGGTGCCTGTCCTTATGTTTCCCCCCTATATCCCTATAGATTGTAAGCTTGCAGCAGGGCCCTCCTACCTCCGAGTCTGTCTGTTGTTACCCAGTTTGTCTTATCACTGTCTACTATTGTAAAGCGCAACGGAATCTGCTGCGCTATATAAGAAACTGTAAATAAATAAATAAATATATATATATATATATATATATATATATATATGGGATGCGGTCATTTGGTCTACTGCATTATGGTCGACAGTCATTAGGTCGAATCCATTAGGTCGACATGCTAAAAGGTCGACATGACTCTAGGTCGACATGGGAAAAGGTCGACATGATTCTAGTTCGAAAGGTCATTAGTTCGACAGGTCATTAGTTCGACAAGGTCATTAGTTCGACATTGTCTATGTCGACATTCACAAGGTCGACATGGAGTTTTTCACTGTTTTTTGAGCCAACATGTGCCGACAGGCGGTATTTCATGCCCTACCATCCACTAGGGCGTGGTGGGAGAATAAAATAGTGTGCCGAGCGTAGCGAGGCACCGTGCCCGACGCATAGCGAGCGCAGCGAGCGATGCGAGGGGATGCAGTGCACTTTAAACTGTGTCCATGTCGACTGTGTTGACATTCAGGTAAAAAAACAGTGAAAAACCCCATGTCGACCTTGTGAATGTCGACATAGACAATGTCGAACTAATGACCTGTCGAACTAATGACCTTTCGACCTAGATTCATGTCGACCTTTTCCCATGTCGACCTAGAGTCATGTCGACCTTTTAGCATGTCGACCTAATGGATTCGACCTAATGACTTTCGACCATAATGCAATAGACCAAATGATCCCAACCCATATATATATATACATACAATTTATTTATCATAAAACATATATAACACGTACAGACTTATTAGATAATAATAATAATATTAATAAATATATATATATTTATATAACATAAAAATAGGATCTACATCTTATCTCTTGTATAGCAGGTCAGTGGGGGAAATCCAGACATGTTTTGTCTAACAGTCTTCTTTTTTTATGGTTCTGGGATGACATCATAGGTCGCCAATACCGCTATCCCACATTTTCAAAAACATCGAATTAGGGGTTATATAGTAAGACGATATCCAAGTATATGATTTACAGTAATAAAAATAAAAAAGTATAGATTTTTTTATATTTTATATATGTGCTTGAAAGATGGTATTACCAGAAACAAAAAGGAGGTTTTCCCCAGCAGAACAATGGGTATCAGTAACAAAAATTAAACTATATATGGTAATAGAAAATTCAGAGACCTTAGTTACATATATCTGCAAAATTATGGTCAAGCCTAATACTGGAGGTCCCTATACTAAGTTTAGGCCATAGAACCCAACAAAATCAGCTGGTACTTTATCCATTGCATTTTATTTCTCTCCAGACTCCAGAAAAAGACTCTTAAATGTGAATCCTAGATAATGAAATACTGTACTGTATGCAAAAGGGACTTGTAAAAATTCACATTTCCATGTTCTATTTATAATTTAATCTAGCCGCTTTATTAGATATTCAAATTTATGAATTAATATTTTTCAGTGCCCTCTTAGAATGTGAATAACATGCTTTGGAAAATAGATCCCTCCATTATCTAAGTTTGAGGGAAAAGGTAACGATTCATTTCCTGAGAATTTATCAATTTATAATAATATTCTTTAATGGATATTGGTTTATCATACACTTTCACTAATTATCCTATAAAACTAAAAAGTACAAACATGTTTTTATAAAAAAATTGTTTAAAATAATTATATTCCTCAATTCAAATAACCAGGTATTCTTAACTAAATATAGTAAATTAACTAATTCAATTCTGAATATAGAAAATATAGTAAATTAAACTTAACAGCACTGTGGCGGTAAATGTACAGTATAGTTTTTTGTTTATCATCAACATGGTTTATTAAAATAATAATAATAACAAACAGAAGCAAAATAAATAAAATACATCCCCAGGCTGAGCGTATTCTATAAACACAGAATAAATTAGACCTTGAAGCCACATTGGCAAGGTAAAGATTGTTAATTTATTTCTTGTTGTCATTGATATGTCCATATACATCCACTACACAGGATTAATTTGAGCATCAAATTTCTTAAAGGAACCAAATATTTTGAAGTCTACTTCATTTTAAATTCTCCTCTACAATATACTGTATGTATTACCAACACTCAAAATAAGACACCGATAAATGCACCCTCCATGCAACTATGAGAATGTGTCAAAGTAGGAAGTAGAAAGACTGTTACTATCAATGCTAACCATAATATACTCCAAACGTGTACAGAAATGGGAAGTATTAATAAACCCTCAAAAACGTGCTATATATCATAGTAGGGACCTAGGTGTTAGAAAATGACAATACATGATCATAGTTCGAACACTAACAAAAACATAAATCTGCAATGTGGAATCATACTAAAACATGGGCTGCACCACGGCATCTTCTTTACTGCCTAAATATAAAAAGTAGGCTATAAACCATATATTAGGTTGGCTACAACATTTAATTAATCATGGACACACATCAATTGCACAGGTTCCATGACTGACTTCTATGGTCCACAGATTTGAAACAGCCTGGAACCTGTGTAATTCATATGTGGTGTGCATTAAAGGCATATAACCATGCCATATATCATTTATGTTTGAGGAATATTACCCAACACTAAAAACATGGCCTAGAAATTCAATGGCTTGTCATGAAGCAGATCTTAATAACCTTCAACTATAAAAGCGTATGCATAGGGATTACAAAATATGATATGATAGTGTTATCTTTATGTAAGAAGATAAACCAAATTAATAATTAACATATAGTAAATAAATAGCACACATGTAATCACACTGTATATTTAGAAGTAAACACAAAGCCTGCAGTTTAGCTTGTACTGTACCAGTAAATACAGAACACAGCCTGATATTACTTACGTTCATACAAGACTGAAATCCCTGGTTACGCGTTACTCTCACCTGGATTGCTCTCCCCAGTCATACCTTTTATGTCAGCACAACAATGTTCTCTGCTAAGACCAGGTGTCCACTCCCTTTACCTCAAACCAATCACTTTGCAGCTTGAAACCTGCCCCACCTTAACAAAAAAAATACTTCACAGGTTTAAATTTTCCACCCTATAGTTTTCCCCATTATTATAACAGTGTCTAAAGACTTTGTTCTCTGAGACATCAACTCTCACCATGTAATTACATTAATGAAAAGATTTAATTCCAGCGTTAACCCTTCTGCCTCTCGAAGCAGCAGCTCAGTACAGATTCCCTGGAACAACAAATATTCACTCGAAAAACGAAATGTTTGAGGAGAGATCGAGCATTACCGTGGTATAAAGTGCTGTTTTAGGAGTTGTTTTCTAACCTCTGAGAAATGTTTGTAACAAAGCATTCATGGTGTACCACATCAAGGGCCTTAGTATATTTGGAAGGCTATGCACTTCTATCCACGGAGGGAAAACATGCTGTCTCCTTTTGATCCTTTGCCAAGTAAAAGCATGCAGCATAGTAAGGACTATGTGTCCAAAGACCATGACAAAATGGACAATTGCATTGTAATATATGAAATAAAATTGTTTTGTGTTATTAGACTAATCATTGCTGAACAGAGAACACTGCAGTATCATAGTAGTAGAATAATAAAAATAAGAAAATACAGGACCAATTAAAAAGATAAAAGAAATCAAGGCAATATTATTTTTATTTGTATTACAGTACGTGTATTTTTCTACCCAAGATTACGGATTTCTAATAAAATGTTTGAAAACATGTCAATATAAACAAAGCTTATTTATAACAGCCTAAAAAAAACATATCCATAAAGGTAATCTGGCGTATCCCCAGAGAAGAGAGGAAAGACCAATTAGAAAACAATAAGGGATGCTATAAAGCCATAATAAAGCACGCTCAGTGGAGTGGAAAATTAGCTGTGCTCTTGCTAGGCCTTTGTTGATGCTCACATTGGGTACACAGGAACACTGGTTCAGTAAAAACTGTCTGCCCTATGTAGCTAATGCTACCCAGCCATCATTTCTGTCCTTTGTCTTTGCATATATTGCAGTTCTGCATATGGAGAGTAAGTGGGACAGCTAATGGTGACCATTCAACACAGTAGGCCACTTACAGTATGCACCCAACAAAAATTCTAACTTAATAGATTGGTTTTGCTTGTTTTCAGGAAGAATGAATAACAGGACATGTCCATCGGTAGCTATTTATAATTAGCCTATTCCATGCCATGTTGTTCTAGTGGTTGGGGGACCAGTGTGGATGATTAAGGCCTAGGACTGTCTTACGTGTAAATACAGCAATATACATAGAGATTGGCTTTCTTGTTGTAATTGCTGCTATTATAACTATGCTTTATGACAGTAAATCCGTACAATGATCAGCAATCTTCCAGATGGAATCGCATCACTCCCAAGGGCCACAGTATTCCACAAGGGCTTTTCTTCTATGGGTCAGATGTACAAAGCCTTTAGAATGATAAAGGGGGGAGAGAGATAAAGTACCAACCAACAAGCCCCTAACAATTAATTTTCATGCACAGTTATATGACAGTTAGGGGCGAATTGTCTTGCACCTTATCAATTTTCAATGCTTAGTTACATATGACCCTATGATTGAATATATGAATTTAATAGAGCACTTTTACATGTACTGTAGGTTGTGTATAGTGGCAGATGCATGGTTGCTGATGCCATTCAGTGTGCTGGGGGAAACCATGTATTTTTTTCTTCCGTGTAATTGTGAACTGCTTTATAGTTTCTAAAACATTAAGGGCAAACTTTCTTTGTTACAACAATAACCAAAGTAATATATTTGTCAAACTTATTTAGACAATCTTTTGTAACAGAATGCCTAGTCCCCACAACACGCCTTTGATTTTCTATGAGTCAGATAAATGACTCATTTTCTCCCTGAGACATCACACACACCCTTACAGCGGAATATCTAGCCGTCATGTTCCCGCTTCCCATCAGTCTTCCTCTTCTCTCTTGCCAGTTGTCCTCAATCAACAGACTTTGCCTTTCACAAGACTTTGTACCTAAGCTTTAACTTGGCTGGTAGAAAGGGAACTCAGACACAAAAATAGCAACTTTGATATACAGTTTGGCAAAGGTGAAAAATCTTATTTGTACCACGCTGGGCAAATAGTAAGGTGGGTCACATGGTATCAGAGCTAGGTTTGGGTCTGTCGATGTCTACAACAATATCGCAAGTCCTCATTTACATATAAAGTATTTAATATGGTTCAATGACTGCTATATATTTTGTTACTATTCATCACACTTATGAAATGTCATCATAAGAATGCTGGCAAAAGGTACCTTGTGGTATAGTGGTGACCAGCGGTGGTTTTTGCCTATGGGCCACAGGACTGCATTGCTGTGCAGCCCAATTTAGGTTACATGGGCTGCAGCTGATGCAGTCCATAGAAGCTGGGGGTATGCGCATGCGGATACTGCGCATGCGCCACTCCCAGCATCTGTCATCTGCATTGTACAGGCGCCAGAATAACTGGGAGCAACAGCAATTAGTGGCAGAGACTGTGAACGGTGGTTTTTGGGGGGGTTGCTAGCAGTGTGGACAGCGGAACCCCCTCTCCTTCGATGAGGTAGGAGCCACCACTGGTGTACTATATATAGTACTATATGTATGTTGACTCCGACGGTGTTGTCATGATGACTTCAAATTAATCTAATGGTGGTTACAGTGGTCTCACTAATCTCTAATCCCTAACTCTTCCTCTAGTGCACAACCCTAACCTCCCTTTACTATAGTCCAACATTTACCATCTGCATAGTGCCTAACCCCAATCCCAAACTACTGGTCAGTGCAGAATTTGACATTGCAAACAAGTTCAATGTTGACAGTTTAACAATGTCGACATCATAATGGTTGACATTATACATTTTAACATGATAAATTTCAACATTATGACTACATCACATTTTTATATGACAGTGCAATATTTTGTAGAAACTATAATCAATTCCTATAGATTGTGAGCTTGCAGCAGGGCCCTCCTACCTCCAAGTCTGTCTGTTGTTACCCAGTTTGTTTTATCACTGTCTCCAATTGTAAAGCGCAACGGAACCTGCTGCGCTATGAAAGACACTGTAAATAAATAGTAAGCCTTTTGAGAGATAATGAGAAAGCCACATTAATTAGTTAGAAATAGAATGCTTCAAGTGTTGCGTGGCTTAACAATGATGCTACTTCAATGCATTGTGAAAGGAACCCATAACATTATTTTAGTAACTCTAGCTATACCGATACTGAACAAAACAATACTGAACTATGGGTTCACATCCCAAATTCTGCTCAATGTCATTTTGGACACAGTTTTCCTCCCTGCAATACCTAACACCAAACTCTAGATCAAATTTGATTAAAATTCAAAATGTGAAATTCATTCAGATGGTACTTGAAGGACATCAAGGTACAATATACAATAGTGGCAATTATTATACATAAACAAGCTCATTGTTTATAACATTGTGAATAATTTATTCAATATCTGTAACATGAACTAGCCTTAAAAATGTGTATTCAAGAGAAAACTCACTCAAGGGCAAATCAAGGCTTTTCCATAAAAAGCTGTTTTACTCTACGACCTCTAAGTTATACCACAGACTTGTACATACAATGATGAGGTTTCATGCCAAGTCCCTAATCACTGTTGCTAAATTCTGTACTGATAAGTAAGCAAGTTGTATTTATGACTTCTGACATCGGGCACTTCTTTGGCACCTTATCCATCCACATAATGGTGAATTTAGGATTTTCGCAGCAATGCAGCCACAATCCATGAATGGATATATGACTGTAAAAACACCCATTGTTTTCTTTAACATTTGTAAATTATGTTGTTTGATTTCAAATTTGATTAAAAAGTATTATTTTTAGTGGCGTTATAGTGGCAAATCAAAAGTAGTTACTAATTAAAACAGTTCACTAAAATAATTTTCAGACTTATACAACAGTTGTCAATTTTATACATCACCAGGAAACAGCGCTTTATATAGTATTATAAGAGACAACAACCTACAGAATATTGTATTTAACAGTGTTTTATTTTAATTGCAATCTTGAGTGTAAACTGTACATCTGGCTGCAACAGTTAATTCCAAATCAAATCTTATACCAGAACATTAAGTACAGGTAAATTTGATCAAAAGTTGAATGGTTTCAAACAAATTCAGTAAGTTTTTTAAAAAGGATAGAAGAGATGGTGTGCGGGAAATCATGCAGAATTTCCGGTACGTCCTCATCTTTGCGGCCACAGCTTAAGCCAGTTATGTCAGCTGCTTTCGAAATAGCACCATTGTCCCCTTATGGGCTCGCTTCGCTCTCCACACTTCGGGCTTTACTATAGGTAATAGATTGTTGCATGGACACAGGAGGGTGGCGTAGACCCAGTTTGGTGCAGGTTATGCTACTTAAGTTCTGTAGCGTAAGCTGCAGCCACAAAGATGAGGAAGTACCGAATTTCCTCACTTTCTCAACACCTCCTATGCCGCAATAATAATAATAATAATAATAATAATAATAAAGGAAGCGCAATCTACATAAATATTCTATTAAGCTAATCAAAAACTCTAATTGTTCTGGCATTTAAAAATGCACCCAATCAGAAATGTGAGAATTCTATTCCAACACTTCAGACCATCTATAGCATGGTATATTATGAACAGTGGACCAGGTTTAAGTCTTTGTTTACTTCTTTGATAATTGAAAGCCATCAGAGGGATTACAAAACTATATGACTGCTTAAACTCTACATATTACTTGCTTGCTACTGCCCTACTCCAGTGGATTTGGTGCTGCTCCATGTAGCAATTTTATCAAGTCATGGGGGACTCAAATTAGTCAAACAGCCCCATTTGAAAAACATGGCTGTGAATCCCATGCTGGGGTTAAAGAGGCAATGAAGTTGAAAGTTCCATTGCCAGACCTTGCACTGGTATTGTAGCAGTGCCTCAACTTCTTGAAGCTCAAAGTAGACCAAAACCTGAATATGGATACAGGTTCAATCCCAAGCACCACAGGTCTTGCTGTATGCCCACACACAGCTACAGATAGCTGAGAAGAGTTCTACTGATCCAGTCACTGGTGGTGTATGTATTGCTGACTCAGAAGGGTGACCGGTTGGGATTTCTTTGTAGTTATGGGTGCCGGATGACAGACAGACAGTCAGGATTCTGACAGTCTTTACATCGACGTTGGAATCCCGACTGTTGAAACCCCGACACTCTGGATCCCGACAGCCACCGGCTATTCTCCCTCGTGGGGATCCACAGCAGCCACTGTGTCCGCAAGGGGCTTCGTTGCGCTCCCCCGCTGTCTGAGATTGGGCAGTTGGGATTCCGATGTCGGGCTAATGACCGCCGGAATCCCGACTGTCGGTGTGCTATACCCGTAGTTACCACATGTATTTTACATGTTACACTGGTTCTAGTATTTTAAAAATCAACTGTCTGCAATTATTAATCAGTTCTTTATTTTAAAACTTAAAAACATAAGAACCAATATTGCACCTTTTGTTCAGCTACAAGTTACACAAATGATTATAGAAGTTGATGGGCTACAATATGTATGTAATAACCCCAAAATGTAGATAATACAAAGCAAATGTACTGTAGTTAGGAAATTCTCGAAGCATTAAAGAGAGAGAGAGAGACAGAAACATCATTCATATTTATGGTGAAGCTCATTAGTATGATTTGTACCTGTCCCTTCTGGGATTACTCAAGCCAGACTGAAAGCACACAAGATTCCACATGCCAGGAATCCCACAACCTGATTTATGGTACTTTGTCCTTAAAGAGATACATTTACAGTACATGGCAGTCACAAAAAATAAGAATGTTTACGTTCACTGCACTAATATCATATGGATTAGAAGCTATAGCTGTATCAGGTCAGAGGAACAGTGTGCTTGTCCTGATAAATTTATGGATGGAATCGATTTGAAATCATCGATGGTCTATGACCAATGGTGCCTACTTTTACTCTTAATTTGAAAGAACCAGATAGTTTCCAGCCAGTGATGATAAAGCACTACAAAATATATAATTTTTTGGGGGATGGTAAAGTGCAGAAATCGCTATTTGACAATCAGCTACAGTATGTTTGAAAAATGACAGTTGGGGGATAATTGGCATGCATTATCACCTTCCACTTCATCTCTTCACCAGACTTAATACATATGCCCCATTATTCCTTATTAAGGGTTCAAATAAAATACTTTTTTTTTTTCAAATAACTCAACTACAGTATATTTTGAAAGCCAGGCAAAAACCTCCAAGACGCTTGATAGAGAATGAAAGATAACTTTTAATATCTAGGACTTGTAAATTAAAAAAAAAAAAAAAATAAATTAGGGAAAAGTTTCCCATTATGACCAAAAAATATATATACTGTATAGAAAGCATACATAAAAAGGAATTCAGGAGTTTTGAGCATAGATTGTTTACATTAAATGCTACTTTTTTTTGAATGGTTTGATCATTATTACCAGACTTGGAACAATTATGTGATTCTAAGCAGCAACTCTAAAATGTTTTGAAATGTCTTTAGATTCAGACCTTTTACAGAAAAGTATGCAGAGAGCGGGAAACGGTTGTATTAGCTAATGTCTGTAAAATAATCTGTGGAAAATAGTTGCATATGTGTGCACTCAAAGGAACGCAAGGCATATAAAAAGTAACAATCGGCTATATTTAATAAAATAACGCATTGAAGGCATTGGTGTAAAGTGCTTACAAATATCTTTTCTATTAGGGATGAAATTTGGACACCTTATTCAACATCACGGGAAACCATTAGTGGTAGAATCAAATCTGCAACTGGCCTAATGAATGTGGCATGTTACAAGGGTCATTTACTATGTTTTCAATTATGCAAACTACAACTAAACCCAACTACACCACGCACATAACCCAAAACACATCCTCCAGTTGTACAACTAATGCCATTGTTATTTTACGGCTGATGTTACGCTGGGTGTGCAGAAGGCTCTTGGTTCTTATTTTTGACTCTAAAGAACAAGAATACACATATTTAAACTCCATTTACACTGGACTAACATTAAATAGAACTTTTTTTTGTATTTGATCACCATAATTACTGGAGGGGGATCTAAGTGTTTTGTTTATTGTGGTTCCCATCAGAAAAGTCTCCAAATGTTTTACACCTAGAAAAAATGCATGTAAGAAACCCTCATTGGGTTTGTAAATGTCTTTAAACTTTTAAGTTAAAATGACAGGTGGGGTAAAAACATTTAAAAATCTACCAAATCTGAATTCAAACAGAAGCCTACAGTACAGTTGGAAGTTTGCACCCATTATTTTAAACACACAGACAGTAGCACGGAACAAGGAGGACAAGGTCCAACTATTAAGGGCAAAGGAAATCCAGTAGGATTCTATGGGCCAAATGTAATAGGGTGAGAGTTTCAGAAAGTGAGAGATTTTGGGAGAGTTTTCCCATGTTTTTTTAAAGCAGCAATCAATTACATGGCAAAATCAACCTGGTTTAGCCATGTAATTGATTGCTGCTTTAAAAAACATGGGAAAACTCTCCCAAAATCTCTCACTTTCTGAAACTCTCACCCTATTACATTTGGCCCAATGTGTCTATGAAGGAGCCTGTTCAATCTACATACATGGACTGATAGCAGTCCTATTCCAGCTGCATTTACCAATGTGCATGATATTCATCTGATATATTTTAATTGTCTGGTTGTATTATTTGGACCAATATTGTAATGTTTATCATCAGCTTTTAAGCCCCATACACACTATAGAATAAAGTAAAATATATATTTTTATATATCCTCTAGTGTGTATGGTCATGTCAAGTTGGCTATATAGCCATATATATAACGACCTGCAGTGGGTCCTGGTGAATATTGTTCAGAGTGTACACACAATATTGGCCAAAGGCAGACGATATTGCTACTATATCGGCCGCAGCAAACATTGCTTAGTGTGTATGGGGCTTTAACTGTCATTATCTGCAGTGTGTAAATAAAACATTCTCAAGCACCATTTTGTTGGTGATTATTCACCCAGACTCTGAATATTATGTAGTCACCTTTTTCAAGTAAATATTTTCAGGAGAAGCAATAAAGTTTTAGAAAATGAATGGAATACCTCAATGAATAGGATTTAAGTATGAGGGCACCAGAGCTATGATCCACATCAGCAATTTGACCCTGTGCGGACACAACACCTTCAACAACTCTGCTTACTAAACTGCAGACAATTATAACGTACTAAGGACTCAGTATAGGACATAACGTGTCAATTAGTCCTGCAATCAGACAATGGACCAGCATTTAGCTGGCCCTGAAGTATGTTAGTGCATAGATAATACAAAACAGTTCCATAAAGAATCTGCAATAGGATCCTAAAATTAATTGTACCTGAAGCTTTATATTAAGTGTATGGGAAAAGTATTTCTTTAATTGATCTAACATTTTGCATTTTTTAGGCACTAAAGCATAAAAGGCGATCCATTCCCGTAAATGTAAAAAGCATACAAAGTTTAATGTAACATTACTGTACCTATCCAAACAATTAATCATAATGAAGGTCCCACTCTTACAGAACTGTCCTAAAGTGATTTGATACAGTAAAAACACCTGAAACTGCAGTAACATAGTGGCATCCCTAGCACACGCATGGGTAAGAGTCTACAATGTCCAGTCTGGAGAGAAAGGTTTAAAGCTAGCCACTCCCACTCTACCTGCACAAATATAAAGATACAGTAAAAGGAAGCAGACTTCTCATATTCCTTGAACTATATATACTGTATTTTCATTCCATTTAATGCATTTATCCTGATTCAGAGGTGGAGGAATGCTGAGGTTTGTGAGTCTGATACTGCTTTTAGACCGCAAATGCTGGGTTGCACCGGGACTTTGAACCGGTTCAGTCCTGGTGCGACCCTGCATGTGCGGTCTGTTCAGGTGATTGATGGTGAATTTTTGTGGCAGATATGAGACATCGCCAGTGGGCACCTGAATACAAATACTGCGGCATTACCACCGTATACAGAATGCCAATGCATTGGGATTTGTGTGCACCTATGAATCAGGCCCGTTATTTCAGAACACAAAACAAAAAAAGATAATAAACAAAACAATCACGAAGGATACAACCAGCAGTTTTCATCTCCCAAATACAGATTACTTTCACACAACATTGCTCCTTTCCCCCCCCCACAAAGCATAATGCCACAGATGTTCATACACACTGTCCTTTTTGTGTCACTGCCTGCCTCACAGAAACACAATGACTGCCCTAGACACCAAGCATGCGACAATGACTACATTTCCAACCCTGACAAGTGAAGGGAGGAGAGAATATTAATGTGGTGATGAATGTACATGAACAGTTGCAAGATCAAAGAGCCTATAAATGGAACAGGGTTAGGTTACACACTGGCAGAAGAAAAATAGGACTTCCTTTCATCCCCTCATTTGCCCAAATTTCTATCACATATTACAAATACAATTTAAACTTAAGGGTGCAGGATCTGACCGAAGTGCTAAATAAACCATTTCTGCCTAAAGAAACACTAAGACGTTAAGAAAGATTAATAGATATCATTCTATCTATCGACATACACACACACACTCATACATAAATACACTTAAGCTGGCCACACTAGGAAGAAGAAGTCACATGCAATCCCAGTAGGGTCGCATTTGGTCCTTTTGCATGTGATATGTCCCAGTCACTACTGCCGGACGCTGTCCAATCAGACAGATTTACGTGCAGTAGGTACCATCTCCGACTCCGATGCGTACAGGACCGTGAATCAGATCGTATTCGGAAGCTGAAACACATGCGATTTGACACTTTTACCCGATTTCCTGGCCCGATCCATCGGAATCAGTTGAAAAGTGGCCAAATTGATCTAGTGTATGGGGGCCTATACACTTATAAGATTTTGAATTATAACTACACAAACACACAAATTAGTAATTACAGACTTTTATAGTTCATAGAGCACAATTTCCATAACTTAAAAGAACTGCAGATGGCATCATATTTACAGTTTACACTTACATTACGTCATCTTGATTTTACCAAGTGTGGCCAACTATTCCCAAAATGTGGGTATGGTATAATTTACCGACAGTTAGGGATTCCGATGGCCGTTTCTCCAACATTGGAATCCAGACTGCTAGGAGGCCGACAGCGGGGCGAGAACATTGAAGCCCCTTGCGGGCTCACACCTATTGTGTTCCTCCTCTATCAGGGTTATGGACCCCCACGAGGGAAAATAGCCCGTGTAAATCAGGATTCCGACTGTCGGGCTCCTGACAGTCAGGGTTCCGATTTTGGAGAAATGATCATAGGAATCCTGACTGTCAGTGAGTGATCCACTACCCTAAAATGTTGTGGAACATTCTATACTGCAGATCTAAAAGTAATACCAAATTTTCTATGCATTTGAACACAAAAAATATCTTATTTATGCATAATAATGTCTAAAGGTTGTAATGTGAACTACAAATATATTGGTTTCACATACCCTAGCGATGAGAAATTTGTTGGCACAGCAATTTGGCGATATCTCTTTGTGAATCACCCAACTCACAAAACCTCTTTATTTATAGCTTATTTCCATTTGTTATAGTGACTGTGATGTTTTCATGCATGGAAAGGAAACAGATGCCTTTTCCACAAAGATTTCATGAGCATTTCATGTGGATTTTATGCCTTTTTCAATGGTTTTGTAAAGCCCAAATATGCAATGAGTCTGTGAATCCCATCTGCCTGTTGTGCATGAGACCATCAGCAATTGTTTACTAGTTTTTGAAGTGGTTAAAATAAATACAGATTACTGGCACACATAACTGTTCCCATATCCCATTAGATGACAAGGTAGATTACAAGGACGTCCCTACCCTCTGCTTTCACATCAGCACCAATCTCATCTTCCTTGTATGTCACTATTGTGTATGCCCCGTTTTCCCAACAGTGGTGCTGTACAGTCCTGTAAACCTTACACATCAACAATGATGACATCCTTGAGGATGACTGGTAACTGAAAACTTAATACTTCCAACAAATATTTGTACATACACACAAAAGATGATCTACTGTTTCTGGGTTTAAAAAAAAAAAAGATGTTGAAGATGGTCTTCCAGAAAGGGCACTTGCCAGCACTGTATAATCTACCATCCTAATTGTCTATCTCGATAGTGAACAATGAAATGAACAATGATGGCATTTTATAACTGAATGATTATGCTTATGTTGTAGAATTGTTATATCTTGGCACAGATCGGATGCACACACTCACATGCAGTCATTACATGGACTGATACTTCTGGATAGAGCAAACTGAAGGAGATTTAAAATAAGTCATTTGAGTCTGAAAATATAAACCACTTCAAAAGGGGCACAGCCGATCTGTGATATAAAACACCACCTGTCATAGGAGAGAGCAACAGAATATATCTCCCTATATACTCAGATCAACTTACCTATGTCCTGTAGCCATCTGTAGACACCAGTCACCCTCATGACAGATTGAGTTTGCTCAATTTGAGATTTGGAAAATGAGGAATAAATCAGTTACTCTCTTATCTTCCAGTGATCTATGCATGCGCAGTGGAATCTGAGCACTCTACTGCTCATACTCCACAATGCTGCACTGCTGCCGGCAGCAGGAACAATACGAAAATTTATGGAAGAATGGCGTCCATGTCATTTTACTGGAGATTCGCACATGCTCAGGAGGGTCTGAGCACTCTAGTGCTCAGCCCCTGCTACACAGCACTGCTCCCATGAGAGAGGAGGGGGCCCGGCTGGAGGAGGCTGCACCCAGATCTCCTCTTATTTTAAAGAACCCCTGCTTTTGTGACCTTTACTACAGATGAACCCAAAATTGCATACACGCGGTGTGAGATGTACTTTCAAATTTGAGTATATAGTCAAAATCTGAAGCAAAGTTAGTACTGTACATATCGCAGAGTATCTAAACAGCTTGCAATGCCGATGCTTGGCCCCGCAAGATCAGTACTGCAAGTAAAAACTAGACTATGCAGGCGGGTCAATTTTGGCTATATTGTATACAACCAATCTACAAGTCAAAATCATCCATAGTCAAAATCACACAGAAATATTGTCAAAATTGGTGGTTCTGGGCTTCAGGGAGATCAAGGGAAATCACAGTGTGCATGCACCTTAGGATTGCCGCAATACATAACTCACTTTTTTCTGTCTTTCTGTGATTTGCGCACCATACAAATCATACTGAAAGTGAACTCTGTAACTAATTCCATAATAAAAGGCACAGTAACAGGTATGGAGGCAGCACTCTTATAGTAAATAAGTAGCATAGCTTTTTTCCAAGATCCATATAAATCACCTATCTGGATTCTTTAGATCGGATGGGATCAGCAGACATAGGGGGGTATTTAATGCATGCCGATAGTTCAGACAGTCAGAAATACCACCAAACACCTATTCAGCTGCAATTTTTGTCCGTATTAAAACCCTACAGATTCAACTTTTTTAAAAGTCAAAAAGTCGAATCTGCATTGTCAAAAACAGCTTCTAGATTATTGAATCTGCAGCTGTTTTCGGCAGTCCACAACTATTCTGACTGTCAGAACATTTCCGACAGTGGGACGATTGAATAGCAACTATTGGATTGGTCGGTATTCCTGAAGTCCTGTTAAAAAGAAGTATTTATTGTGAATAGCAGACCACAATGGTGAGCTCAACAGCCATTTCAATCAAACAATTTTCATCAGGTTCAATAATAAAACTGAATATTTTAAAGGTCTATACTGCACGAGGTATTTTTCGCCTTTTCTACCTTGAGATGACTTATACCCTTTTTACACCAAACATCCTGGATCTGACCCAGCATTTGGAACAAGGATCCAAGCCTTTACCCCGTTTACACTGCGGTACCTACCCGCAGTGTAGACACACCGCAGTGTAGACGCAGGCGGCGATGACATCATCTCCAAGTGCCAGGACCATGGTCATCCCCCCGGGACCGTTGATCGCCATGCTGGGGGCAGCCCAGCACTAAGGTAAGCTGCTGGGCTGCCCCCAGCCCCCGTGCACCCCCCCAGCCGTCGTCCAGGAGGTGAATGGATGCCGCACACAGGGATCCATTCACCTCCTCCACTGCAGCTGCTGCTGTCTGCAAAGTATAGCAAACAGCAGTGGAGGCTGTGTGTGCCCCCCCCCCCCCCCGTCCAACTCCGCAGGTTGGACATCCCCCATTCATATAAGCAGGAGCCGGGTCGGATGACACGGCGTATCCGTTTATACTGCCCTCTACCCAGGTCCTAGCCGTGTTCTACCCAAGTCAGGACCTGGGTAGAAGTCCCGTATAAAGGGACACGGCGTGACCCATTTACACCCCCGCTGACCCGCTGATGACCCTGGTGTAAAAGGAGTATAATTTATTAGCATGCACACGTCCATTTGCAACCTACTGAGTGAATATGTTGCTTTTTTCTTCTAGCTTGCTTGTTTTCCTTTCAGACATCACATCATCTACGGTTGTTTATGTTTGTTGTGCTAGAACACAAAACAAAGCTGTTCTCGCAGAACAATAGCATGCAATGAAGACATTTGTAATCTGTGATTTTCAGGAAAAGGAAAAATGAAATGCTCCATTGCTTTTGTCTCAGTTAATAAACCTTTTCTATAAGTGTTTGGATTGATTTAATATTGTTTTGCTTCAAAATTGACAGTATAGTAAAAAAACAAAAACAAACATAGGGGTTACTTATGGTGTGTACACATGGTGAGATTCCTTTGCTATTCGACTTAAGTTTCGAGTGCTATGCAATCTTTGCTATCTCTGTACTTTTTACATACAATTTGCACTATAGTCATTGCTGCCCTGTCTTTCTGGGTTTCGATTTGTGCTTTCACGGGAGCGCGCATCGGGATCGCAAGGTAAAAAACCTGTGCGATCTGCATACGATCTGCTTGCGATCTGCATGCGATTTTGACTATATAGTCAAAATCTCATGCTGGATTGTACCATGTGTACACAGCATTAGACCTGATTTATGTTGTGCCAATTTGCAAGGCAGCTGATAATGAATGACTGCAAATGCGCACTACCAAACAGTGATAACATGTAGTGTCTGTTCTGGTGGGAACAAAAATCTGGTAATGTATGGGTGCATATTATCTGTCCAAACTCTCTGGTGGGAACAAATATCCGGCAATGATGGGAGAATATGAAATCGATCATTTGCTCCCAATCTCTGGAAAACTGACAATGGTCCATAATACAAATTGGTTAAAAACCATTTGAAAAACAGATTTGTCCAAGTAATAGTTTTTGTCCATTCTCCAGGGTTTGGTAGCAAATTATTTAATTTCACATGCTTTCATTCATTTTTGTTCCCACCAGACAGATTGGCAGCTAAATCTGAGTACCCACCTTATGACTATCAACCATTCACTCCTAAATGCTGGAAAATAGACAGAAAGATTGTTGGGATCAATTTGTTAAATCAAATGGATCTATCCAATTTTCCTGAATGACCACTGTCCATTCTTCCAGTGTTTGTGAGCAAATGTTGTATACTAATATGCTCATATATATTACCAGCTTTTTTGTTCCCACCATATACATTGGACAGATAAATCTGTAGATGTGTACCCAGTTTTAGACAATAGCCATCATGAGGCTATAATTAGGGAACAGTGTTTTCCGACAGCTTTATGTTGCGTGGGTCAGAGGGCAAAGTTCCATATGTACACGATATGAAGGTGCATAGTACGCAAAAGATGCTTTTTTTGAGGGGGCCTGTGGGGGTTGCCTAACTTACACTTGCTGTATGTGGTGGCCATAAAAAAAGAGACTTGGCTTACCTCAAAAAAGTTGAGATCATATGGGAATGATCTGGGTGAACTTGGGTGTGGTGTGCCGTAACCAATCACTAAATGAAACACATTTTCCATGCATTTGCAATTTAGCAAGGGACATATTTTTTTCTGTCCCGGTGGCAGCTTTCTGCTTGCAGTCCACTGCAAATTCTCTCATTAGCGATCCATGCTGAGTTAGGCCCAGTGTGTATGCTCCATTTGCAGGTCGCTTTCAACCTTGTTCTATGTAAATTAAGGAGCTACAGTATACAGTATATGTTTCTCCGTCCTTTATACATCATTCTAATGTGTACCCAGGATTTGATATGTAGGCCCGTAGCATGGACACATCAGCTAGGTACACATCACCTTTTCTCGTATCAACCGTTACAATGTCGACCTTTTGCTAGAGTCGACCTTTTGTCAATGTCAACCTATTCATGTCAACCTTTTTCTTGTGTAGACCTATTGCCTGTTGACCAATAGTGGTTGACCCATTAAATATCAAACTATCAACTGGAACCACTTGAGTGAGTGACAAGATCTTAACCCATTCCTGGACTAAACGAACAGAGGGTAAATGGGCTAATTTCCTATCACCAGACATTAACTTTTATGCTATTACTTTGTTTGAAAAATTGAGATGTGAATTGTCTATGTGTTTTAGCAGTCTTAAGGCCAGATGCACTAAGCTTCAAAAGTGATAAAATGGAGAGTGACGAACAGCCAGCCAAGCAGCTCCTACCTGCCATGTCACAGACTGTGCTTGAAAAATGCCAGGCAGGAGCTGATTGGTTGGTTGTTTATCACTCTCCATTTTATCACTTTTGAAGCTAAATGCATCTGGCCCACAGTGACTTAAGTTCCCATTCCCACAACGTTTCATTAGTTTTTATTTTTCTATATAAATGTGCATACGCATGCTGCCATTGCTATCCAGATTGTTCTGGGAGTGGCCAGGAGTCCGCAGTGATAATACAGAACGATGGGGGAAAGAGAGAAATTATTTGTATTATTTTTCTAAGCACATCACTGCAGAGTATGAGGCCGATTCATCCTCTGCAGTTGTAAAATACAGTACATCAGGAGGAAAAAAGAATAATAATAATAATAAAAAAAAAACATAACAAATTGCCCCTAATAATAAATACCAGCTGCTATACATTTGTTATACCAGGGTGAGCTGCTATGAAGAGCCAGTGCAATATATACAAGCATCACAACAATAGGTAAGGACTAAATGCATTCTAGTTTGGATTCTGTGGCAATAGATTTTAAAAAATGATAAGTGGTAAATTTAATCCCTTAGAAATGTGATTTTGTCAGATTAGGCCCGAGCATTAGTGGTCTAAAATATCCTATTTCAGATCACAAATGTGGGAAAGTACAGAGATATCTACTCTGACTGCAATCCTTAAATGGTTAAGATGGCTACTGCCAAAAATATAACGCTCACAACCCAGTAATAAAATGGTCCTAAAAAGTCCTCTTTGTTGTTTTCTGCAGGTAATATCATTTTTTTTTTTATGTTCTAACTCTTCAGTATATTTATAGATGACAAACAAGAATGTCTACCACCGAGTCCTATTTTATCCATCTGAGGGCAGATATTGTAGTTAGAAAGAGGGAAATGATGTTACAGTGCCACACAAAACACTGAGATGAGATGTATTTATTGTGCTAATTCCCGCCCATATTCACATTCATACTGGAGTCCTTTTAATGTTGGTACTATATGTATGAGATTAATTTAAATCAGCATGGTCTGCTTATGCATAATTATCATGGAAAAATGCACAAAGAGATGATCAGCATTGCTAAATGCGAAGACAATTGATATACCATACCAGCTGCATGGTAATCCATATCCATTGCGGTAAACCTCAGAAAGTGACAGTTTTCTAAGGTTTTATCGCATTTTACAGTTTGATACATCCCACTTATTGTCGGACTACCAAGCACTGAAACAGTCGGTCAGCTGCCATATAATTGCAGAGATTTAGGGAAGAGATGAAAGAGAAGGATAATGTAACAGTGCACAGACACAGACACACAATATCTGGTTGCCAGGCACAGACTCAGTCGGTGAAGTATATTACACAGACACAAACACACAATATCTGGTTGCCAGGCACAGACTCAGTCGGTGAAGTATATTACACAGACACAGACACACAATATCTGGTTGCCAGGCACAGACACAATCGGTGAAGTATATTACACAGACACAGTGCGTAAGGTAGTCGAGTGAGAAGGGTACAGATGTATATACTTATCATGGAGATAAAGAAGGTTATTCTGGTTGACACGCAAAGCTGCAAAATTTGCAGCTTTGCTTGTCATTCAAACCCTGCCCGCACTACCGGTCACACCCCCGCTCGCACACCGAATATCCTCACACGCATGTGAATAGATGTTCTGCATATACGTCCATTCACAGCCTTGCATTAGGGGACAAAATCGTTCGGTGGTCGCTGAATGATTTTGGAAGCACTCGCAGACCTAAGACACCTCTGTGGTGTCTTAGGTCTGCGGGTGCCCTGTGCGGGAAGCGGTCAGGCAGCTGACATCTGCTGACGTCAGCTGCTAGCCCCCCACACCTGCGCCATCACAAAATCACCATGGGAACACCCAGCATTTTCATGGGAATGCCCATGAAACAATGGATGTTCCCATGGGCACAGCCCCCACCCGCACTGCTAGGTACAGTACGAATTGGACAGCGAACAAGCATTTCTCTGCACCCACTCAAACCAAACATCTGCACACGCGCATGATTGCTTATGCGCAGATGTTAAACATCGCTCCCCGTGCGAATGTGCGGGTGAGCGATGAAATCAGGATAACCCCCAAAGTTCATTCTGCTTCACCAGCTACCACTGTGAAGCAGGAGCTGGCTACCACGAATGTTACCAATAATAGACCCGCCGAGGTTGGTGAACATGAAGTTCTCCATGACAGTGTCAGATAGCAGGGCAGAGACAGTGGACTGACTGCAAATCTCCCTCTCCTGCATAGCTGCTCCAGCCATCACTTTATTGTTGTTGTAATGAAACTCACTGGCAGGTATTCAATGCTGTTTGCGAGTGGTGACAGCGAGCAGGTCTTCCTGCTCGCTGTCACCACTCACCCTGACAGCATTCAACACACCCTCCGCATCCGCCAATTCCCCCTCGCTCCGTTTTTTGAGCGAGGGGGAATTGGCGGATGCGGCTCCAGAAGCAGCGAGACTCGCGGCTAAAAACAGCGAGTTTTCTGCAGTAGCCACGGGTCTCGCTGTTTTGGGGAATTCTCGCCGTCCTGTGACGGCGAGGATTTCCCCAGAACGTTGAATAGAGCGAGCGGCCGGCGCGGGGGTTAAACAGCGAGGATCGCTGGTTTTCTGCAATCCTCGCTGTTTAACCCCCTCGCCGGCCGCTAGCTGCAGCATTGAATACCCCCCATTGACAGCAGGACGAAGTGACAGAGCTCAGTTCCTGCTTCTACACTTAGAGAAACAGACTGGGCAGCAGCAGGAGGCGATATCAGTGCTGGAGAAGACACCTGACAGTAAGTGATCTCTCCGCTTAGTATAGTCTGGGACACTAAGTGCTAGAGACCAAGGTGCAGCTTTATATTCTATCTCAATAATAGCACTAGAAGCTGAAGCCAGAGCAAATTCCCTTAGAACATATAAAGAAGTAATAAGTATAGAGTTTTTCTCTGCCTTTTTTGTTTGGCCACCTTTATCTCTTTGGGCCCCAACATCTCATATATAGAACTTAGAGGGTCATTTCTAAATCCTCCATGGTCACTTTGGGAACACATACATAGATTGACAGTCTATAGGTCAACCACTATTAGTTGACATGCATTATGTCGACATGGACAAAAGGTTATCACAAGTAAAATGTTGACATTGTAATGAAAAAGGTTGACATCAATTTTTCACAAATTTTTTTTTTTTACATTTTTAAACTTTTTCATACTTGCAAGGCACCTCCTCCAAAGTATGCTTATCAAAGCGAGGCCTTTCACTATTTGGGGGGCCAAGTGCTCAAATCTACAAAGACCATTTCCGTGTCTACCCTTTTCCATATGTAACCAAGACACCGTAGACCAAGCATGTCCAAACTTTGGCCCTCCAGCTGTTGCGAAACTACAAATCCCATCATGCTTTGCCACAGTTTTACTATTTGGGAATGCTAAAACTAATGCAAGGCATGCTGGGATTCGTAGTTTCACAACAGCTGGAGGGCTACAGTTTAGCCATGCCTGCTCTAGACCCTATGATTCATACCCAACATGTGCCATGTGACTAATTGCCATGGTAGCCCATAACACCTCGCAAAAATAGAAATCATTATTGGACAAAAACAAAAACAAAGAACGAGTATTATGGAAATGTGCAAAAAAAAAAAAACACACACGCTGCTTTAAATGAACCAAATAGGAAAAAATGGTTTCCTGTTGTCAATAGTAAGGTACTGCAGTCAGCGAATGAAAAGCATATGGAGGACCATTAACTTGAGACTGCCTTTTGTATGAAGCAGCTGTAAAAGCTCTGTGATCATACTTTGTTTTGATATAATTTATAACTTAAGCTATTGCAAGACAATGCAGTTAGTTTTAGTATCCTACTAAAATGAATATAGGAACATTTCATTTCAGCGAGTAAAAAGTTCCTCTGGAATACATATGTTGAGAGTTTGAGTAAGTGATTTTCATATTTATTTTACTTAACCTACTTAAAAAAACACAGTGTTAAACAATGAATGGATTGATTTAAGAACTAATAAAGACAAATGAGCCCAAAAAAATGATGTATGAGACAAAACAAAATATATATATAAAAATAAAAGCCTGCAGATGACAATGTGTCTATGGTTTTCCAAAACACTTTTATAATTGTACAATGCCTCACAGCTGCCTTGAACTATATGTTAGTTCTTTATGTTGCACAGAAGATCATTTTATTTTCTAAAAGAAATTATGTATACTGGATTAGTAAAATGACTGAAAAAAAGAAATAGCTCCTCTCAAGTGTAAAAACAATTCTTAAATTTAGGGGGGGTATTTAATCTTGGGTCACGGGTGTCGAGCTGGCCCGACAGCCGTGACCCTGTCCAGTTCTCAGTCTGTTCAACTGAGAAAAAGCAGGCGGGAGCCTGCAGCGGGATGAGCAGGGGGCGTGGCCACGAGCTACTGCTTGTGAAGTCGGGCTCCTTTTGTGGAGATCCCCTGGGGAAGACAGCATTGAATAGGGCCCTGCAGCCATCGCCCCCGTCGGGAGATGGCTGTGGACGATTGAATACCCCCCTTAGGCTGCTAAACCTTTGAAATATTTCTCAATAAAAAAAAACAATTGCAAGAGTGGAACATTACTATACAAGCTTTATAATTTCCAATAGAGAGGGCCTTTTCTACCTTACATGAGTTTTATACATCTAATCATGCTATATATAAACTACTATGCGATGTTAAGACTTGCCGCAAAATCATTACACAGCGAAACGTGGGATGCTTTAAATCAGGCATGTCCAACCTGCGGCCCTCCAGATGTGCTAAAACTAAACATCCCAGCATGCATTGCTATCATTCTAGCATTCCCTAAGAGCCAAATTGTGGCAAGGCATGCTGGGATGTGTAGTTTTAGCACATCTGGAGGGCCGCAGGTTGGACATGCCTGCTTTAAATGATTCAACATTAACATTAAGATAAATTAGTATTGCTAGGTCACATTCCATCATCATCACTATGATAGATGGCATGGTTGCTGATACGGAGGACAAGATCTGTATGATTCGCTAATTGTGTTAAGACAGCTAATTTTTCATAGGCATATCAAAAGCATGCAATGGCATTTGGTGCCAAAAAACTGTTTGTAATGTGATATGTATGATGTGCCATATTCTCTAGATTCCACATCCACAAATCAAATACTATACATTCATTCTTCCACCATTTTATATTGGTAAAAGTCTCTAAATTCCATTTTGAGATAGATATATATATATATATATATATATATATAGTCTGCAGATAGGTCCGGCACTCCACATACAAAAATAATTCACCGTGTGCTCCTGCCACATAGGGTAATGTAGTATTCCAGGCAGGCTTGTTGACAAACAGGCTCAATGGCGGCACCACGGATTTGAGCAATCAAAAGTACACACCGGTATCTATATATATGTCTAAGGTCCCAGAGGAGGACCGAAACGTAGATACTTCCTTTGCTATTGCCATGCTGTCAGAATAAATCGATTTGACTACCTATGGCCCTGGATGGTCACCCCAGCATAAATAATTTAGACCAGATGTGAGTGACAGCCCCATGGATTTTATATTTTTATATATATATATATATATATATTTTTATATCTAATATTTTTTTCCACTAGACAGACAATGCTTGAAATTGTGCACATTATATTTTAGTTTTGTGATATTTGTTTTTCCATATTTATGTTTGTCAAAATACAGCTACAAATATACCTCTCGGTTAAAGTGTTTCAGCACTGCAAACGTATGTGTACTGTTTTATGCCTTCTAAACCCTCATACAGTACAGTACTGACAAGCATGGCACACACAAGAGATGTAGGATTGTGCTCCAACCGCAGACAGTAGTGTCCAAACTGCATGGTGCTTACATTTTCAAGCATATCGCTTTCTTCCACTAAAGACCAAATGCAGATCTTGGAACCAAAGGCGCGTCCCTTTGTATGAGAAAAGCAACAAATTGTAGGCATAAATACAATAGGATTATGCAGCCACCAAAGTAACCAGAGCTCGTAACACCCGCTCTCTTCATCTCAGTTTACTTCATGGATTGACATAATCTAATAATGTATGGTAAATGACTAGACTATGAGACAACTGCTGTTCTGGGGAGGCAGGGGAAGTCCTATTAAAACTATTACCAGCCACAGTATGGCTTAAAATGCTTTTTTCTGTATGGGTCTGCAAGCATTAAATGAAAGCCTGCGAGAAGACATATTAGAGGATAAACGATCCATGATAGCGATACTACATCAGATTACCCCTAAGCAGTGGCATTATTTACATTACATTATTTGAGAAGGTTAGAACAAATGCAAGAAAGCACTTGTAAAATATACTTGCACTATTTTATGACAAAACACACTGATAATACAACATCCAGCTTCTGTTTCACATAATAATGGATTATACTAGAACGCTTTACAGAGCATAATCTTTACCATCTATTTTTTTTCTTCTTGTATGCAATTCTTTTCCCAAACTACAGTACATGCTTTGTACATGTCCTGTCCCCAACTCACACTTGTAAGCTCTCTACTTATTAAGCAAATAAAATACCTGTCTCCAGAAAAAAGTAATCAAGTCGATCCCTAAAAACTTTTGCAGTGGACAAAGTAAAAGATGGTTTGCTCATTTGTGCTGACTGTATGGTAGTGTCAGTAAAATGGACTTTGGGACCGATTTAATTCAAAGCAATGTTAACAGCGCCGGGAAGGAGGACTGGTGCTTTTAAGCATGAATGGAGGATTTCTGCTACCACGCTTTCTGAGATGCAAGAAGAAACCTGACTAAACTATCGCCACAATGCTGGTTTCTGCCTTTAGTGCAGCGTAAACAGCATCTGGCATCTCCCAACTAGCGATGAGGACTGTTGAATAGCTTGCAGTCCTCATTCCAAGTTCAATTTATCATCTCTTTGAGTTTCATCAACCCTTATTTTAGAGAATGAAAAAAAGCAAAAATACCAAATACAGAATTCAACTATTCAAAAGCATAATATATCCTATATAAATAAAGAAATCCTTGGGAAATTATGAATATATTTAGCATTCGAACATTTTTTTCTTTTAAAGTGAGAAAAGGGAAGATACTATATTGTGAAGTCCCTTTTGGATACGGTGCATTTAAAGCTTGAACGTTTCCCAGTGTACATATTAATATGTGTATTAGCTGGGATCTTAAGTGGCCCACTACGGTATATGCATATTCATAATGTATAATTGGTATGGGGAACTTGCCAAATATAAGCAGTTTTTCAAAATTACCTGAGACATGGACAAAACCAATTTTATTGGTTACAAACATAAGGTTTGTTTCTATACGGTGTGACTTTGAGTGTCATTTAGGCATGGATGGGCTATTGAAGCAGAAATGTAAAACTATTGGTTCCCACATAGTAGCTGCAATGAAATATTAATTTGTGAAGTTTAGAAGAAACATTTAATATCTATAGTAATTATAAGTGGTGGTTCATTCTTTTTAATAATATACAGCTTCATATTTTGAAAGTCTACATCTTATCACACAGACCCACAGTGACCTAAACTAACAGTCTCACATTTGCGCATAGACCCTGACGATGGCAGAGGTCCTCCCCACCTTTTCTGCTTTCTTTCCTTGTTGCTTTGATGGAACGAACCTGAAGGTGCTGCCACACTACCCGCACATCACATGGTCCTGAAGACACAGCCTATAGGAAGCGCCAATGCCTTGTTCTTTCTGCATAGGTTTCATTCTGGGATTTGGCAGCAACTGTACACGTGAAAGCACTATCTAGGGGAAGTTTAACTGATCCTTCACTTTGTGAAAAGATCACTGAAACATTTAGTCAGTTAGCAGCCTAAGCAATCACACTTTATTGTTTTACAGATTCTGTGATTTTTTTTTTTTTTTTTCAGATTAAAAAAATTCCCCAATCCAACTATTGCCAATATATTACAGACATGTTTCAGTGATCTGCAGCTTAGAATTAATTCAGCAATATCATCGGCCCCATTAATGTTAATGTCTGCCTTAAGCTAGGATAAACAACATGCAGGAAAATGTCATATAATACACAAAACTGTTACAATTTGGCCGCAAATAATAATCCCCTATCATAGTATTGGTGATGGGGTTATTACAATTGTTAGAATGCAAAAACAGAGCTCATAGAACAGTCCATGGCCTGGGTGCAGCCTGACATTTTATTTTCTCACATGATATCCTTATATTTTACAGCATGTGCTCTCTTCATACACTAACCCCCCCCCCACCCCCACCCAATATAAATAAACTACAAGTCTTGGACAGAAGTGTGAATATTCAAGGCTCGCTTTACTGTAAATGACCTGAACATAAGAATCTTTTTTTCACAAATGGTCCTTTTTTGCTTGTGTCTACAAAAGGTCAACGCAAGCAAATGTAAATGGTCGACACAGGGGACTGATATTTGCACCGGGGACCAATGTTTGCGCTCTGCGCAGGTGTACATTCTCCTATGTGCACGTGCAGGACAGCTGTGTGGACATCTGCCTGTAGTGGGCCCGCCACGTTCTCAGACCTGGAGGCAGCAAATATAGGTCAGTCATGACTGACCTACTGTATGTATGCGAACAGGGGGGAAATTATTTGATGGTTGGCGACATGGAATGATTTCACGGGGCAATGTGTCTGGCATTTGCTTGCCCGGTGGGCACCGTTACAAATTTATGCTGCTTAGAAAGCCGACCAGAATCAGGCACTATGGGTGTGGGTCATAGGGTCGTCTCAATTAAGGTCAATATACATTGGGTAGACCACTAAGGGTCGACAGGGCTAAGATCGACACCTGAAATAGGTCAACATGGCTAAGGTTGACAGGGTTGGAAGGTAGACACAAGCATTAGGTTGACGTGGCTAAAGTTGACAGGGTTGGACGGTAGACACAAGCATTGGGTTGACATTGGGAAGGCCGACAGTTAAAAGGTCAACATGAGTTTTTAATTTTTTTTTGTCCCAAATGTCAACCTCAACGGAGTCGACCTAGTGACCCTATACCATTTATTTATTAACAGATGAATATATAGAGTAGAAAATTATGTTGCATTTGTCCAATTGGAATTAGTGATAGAAAAAACTTGGTAGTTACAGACAGTCATGGACGTAGGAAGGCCCTGCTCACAAGCTTACACTCTATAGCAGTGATGGCTAACCTTGACACTCCAGCTGTTGTTGAACTACACATCCCAGCATGCCCTGCATCAGTTTTACTATTTGGCCATGCTAAAACTGATGCAGGCCATGCTGGGATGTGTAGTTCAACAACAGCTGGAGTGTCAAGGTTAGCCATCACTGATCTATAGGGTTATAGAACTTTTTACTCATACTGTAGTTACCGTTGGAGCAGGGTTTTTTCATATCGCACAGTTACTAACAAAGAATGGGAAAAAAAATGATACAAATGTCTTTCACTATTATGATCCATACCTACACTACAGAGTCAAAATATTTACACATAGGGCCTTATTCATATTCCTTCGGTCCTGACCGATGTTGTGCGTCTGCGCATGCGCAGGTACGTTTATACGCATGTGCAGATGCCTACATGGCGAGCAGGGGGCGGAGAAGGGCGCCAGGCAGCCCATTACCATATGGGAACGCCCTGCGCTTCATGGGCGTTCCCATGAGAATGCTGGGTGTTCTAATAGTAATGAGGCCGGTACGCGGGTGCGGGGGGCAGGCAGCTGACATTACCAGGTGACAGCTACCCGCCCATATCCATCCCAGCATGCACGCATATGGAAGGGACTTGAAAGACACTATTATATGCGTGTACCTTCCACATCTTTCGACGGTCATCGACCATCGAAAGATGTGGGAAGTTACCCACAGCATGCGAATGGATGTTTATGCTAAACATAAATTCCCATCCTGTGCGGGCGAACCCGTGCTCCGAGGGGGGGGGGGACATTCGCCAGGTGGGGTTTGGTGGTCACAGCCTTGAGAATCAACCAGAATAACCACCGTTGAGAAAAATATCAGCCATTTAAGTAAATGAGGGGCAGATTTATTAAGCTTGGAGAAGAGATAAACTGGAGATGAACTGGAGATAAGGCAAAATGAGATAAAGCACCAGCCAATCAACTCCCAACTGTCATTTTCAAACACAGTTCATTGGCTGGTGCTTTATCTCCTTTTGCCTTATCTCCAGTTTATCTCTTCTCCAAGCTTAATAAATCTGCCCCTGAGTTACAAATATTCACAACAGGTATGGATACATTTTTGTCTTTATTTAATAAAACTAAACATAAGCAAATCCTTGTATAGAGTAAATAAAAGGGAGGGAGCCTGGGGTATAATCTAAATTAATTTAGCAAAATACAACAAGTATGATATTGAAGCCCATGCTCAGTCTGCATTAATAGCTAAAAAGATATAGGTTTTTACAAATGATTGTGCCTACAGTACTACTATATAAAACTGGTTGTGGGTAGAAGTAAGAAACACTGAGGGCGCAAAAAGGTAGTGGCACACTGAAGCCAGGAAGTGGTATAGTAGAAATTTATTCGTTAAAAAAGGTAGGTAAAACGTCATGTGACAATAGGTAAAAACAATGTAAACTTGATACAAAAAATAGGTTGCAAAGTCCTCCCTTACCCAGTTCTGGAGGTGGAGCCAGGGATGGTAAAACAAGGTGTTCACAACCGGTGAAATGGACACCCTGTAGGCTCCACAAGCATGTACTGGATAGGGTCCTGGACAAGTTCCTGCTGGTAGCAATCCTGTGGGCCAACGCGTTTCGAGTCCTCTGACTCTTTTTCAAGGCCTTGAAAAAGAGTCAGAGGACTCGAAACGCGTTGGCCCACAGGATTGCTACCAGCAGGAACTTGTCCAGGACCCTATCCAGTACATGCTTGTGGAGCCTACAGGGTGTCCATTTCACCGGTTGTGAACACCTTGTTTTACCATCCCTGGCTCCACCTCCAGAACTGGGTAAGGGAGGACTTTGCAACCTATTTTTTGTATCAAGTTTACATTGTTTTTACCTATTGTCACATGACGTTTTACCTACCTTTTTTAACGAATAAATTTCTACTATACCACTTCCTGGCTTCAGTGTGCCACTACCTTTTTGCGCCCTCAGTGTTTCTTACTTCTACCCACAACCAAATTCCCTAGGTGTTTGGGAAACACCAAAGAAACATCAGGGCAGCACCAAGGGGAGCGCAGGGTGGCTTTACTTCATTATCTTTTTTACTATATAAAACTATTAGGGGTGTTTATGAAAAATACAGGATAGAGTGAAGAAGCTGACATTTATTAAGGAGATAATCAGAGGACACAGTTGAGAATATCTATATCTAATATTGCTTGTATTGATATAATATGGAAACAACTTTACTCACGCTTTAATATTGTTTCTCTCTAGTTCAACAATACAAACATAAAAACAATAATAATGACGACTATAAATACTGTACTAGATCAGTCACCATAGATTGATAATAATTGCTACTTAACAAGAATATCAGTAGATGACTACTGAAAAGACATGACTGAAATCTGGGCAGTTTTGTCACTCTAAATAAGCCGAATGGCATTTTAATGGACTCATTCTGACTTTTAAAAGCAAGACCACACGGGTATGTA
Organism: Crinia signifera; assembly: GCF_055691185.1. Lineage (NCBI taxonomy): Eukaryota > Metazoa > Chordata > Amphibia > Anura > Myobatrachidae > Crinia > Crinia signifera. The sequence goes on along the minus strand of NC_139217.1, from coordinate 316,326,873 downwards.
TGAAGCCACTTAACTTTAGGAGGGTCTGTGAGATTAACCAGGCCTAAAGTGCATTCATTGAAGTAGCCCAAGGGAAACAATTAAAAAACTCTTATACTAAACAGGAAGAAGAATGTCTCATTTCAATAATAGGTACATATACTTATATACCTGCTAAGGTCTGTCTGCAGTTGACATAAAAAAAACAAAAAAAAAAAAAAACGGTACTTATGTAGTATCTGGGCTGCCGATTTCTAAATCGGGTCGGATCGGGAGATCGCATCGCATCGCATGCGACCATGCGATTCGATGCGATGCGATGCGATGACCCGATTTTTCCATAGGAATCAATGTTAAAATGGACTGAGTCCATTTTAACATGGAATTCAATGGGAAAAATGGGTCCTTTTCATACCCCTACTATCCAAGTGGGCATGGAGTTGGATATAAACCTGTGGCGAGCGTAGCGAGCCACCGAGCCCGAAGCGTGGCGAGCGAAGCGAGCCCCGCGAGGGGACGAATACCGTCCCCTCGCGGGGCTCGCTTCGCTCGCCACGCTTCGGGCTCGGTGGCTCGCTACGCTCGCCACAGGTTTATATCCAACTCCATGCCCACTTGGATAGTAGGGGTATGAAAAGGACCCATTTTTCCATAGGAATCATTTTAACATTGATTCCTATGGAAAAATCGGGTCATCGCATCCGATATCGGATGCGATGCGATGCGATATCGCATCGCATCGCATCTGATTGTATGCCTTAACTTAAGGCATACAATCAAAAAATCGGCAGCCCAGATACTACATAAGTACCAAAAAAACAGAAAGAGTGCAAGAGCCATGCAAGAGACTGCAGATCAAAAACATTATAGAGGGATTCTGCATGTCACACTTCCCTATCCTTCTCCTGTAGCAGGAACTATGCGCTGTAACCGGGGGCCTTATTTTGGTTCACTCTTTCTGACAAAATACTTCTTAGATGGACAAAACCATGTGCACTGCAGGGGGGCAGATGTAACATGTGCAGAGGGAATTAGATTTGGGTGAGTAATTTTGTTTCTGTGCAGGAAAATACTGGCTGCTTTATTTTTACACTTCAATATAGATCTCACTTTAAAGTAAAACCCCACCCAAATCTAACTCTCTCTGCACATTTTGCATATGCTCCCCTGCAGTGCACATGGTTTTGTCCATCTAAGAAGGATTTTGTCAGAAAGAGTGAACCAAAATAAGGCCCCATATTTGTAGTAGTAAGGGAAGAAAATCCTTTAGCATAAACCAAATTATTATTTAGGGTATGTATTGATGTTATATAAAGATGTTTGTATTTACTAAAGTGAGCATCATTTCAGTTTTGGGAATAATTGAATAATCGTGAACTAGATCATACCACATTTGAGATATTTAACATAAAACAAATGGAATTATACATTTAGATGAACAGACACAATGGAAATGTTATGTAAATGTATAATAGACTAACAGGGAACATGATTTTTAGAGTTAGTACATATTTACTCTCACAAAATCCTCCATAAACAGAAAAACGAAAATCCTCCATAAACAATTATAGTACAATAGCATACCTCCCAACTTTTTCAATTGAAGAATAGGGACACTCGAGGGCGTGGTGTATGCAAATTAGGGTCTGGTGTATGCAAATTAGGCAGTGCCCCCGTTTTCGGCCACTGTAACGCCGAATAAACGCTGTGCGCATACTCCCAACTGCCCCCCCCCCCTGCAGCGGGACACTGCCGGCCGCAGGAGGGATGCAGGAACGTCTCCAAAAACCGGGACGTTCCCACGTTTAGCGGGACAGTTGGGATGTATGCAATAGGTCAACACCAAATGGTCAAAATCACAATCAATTTGTAGATTTCACATGGACCCCAAATTAGTGTACTGCGTCTCTTTCCTTGGCGAGCAAATCGGGCGGTGTGCCTTGTTCCACTGCCGTGGCACTCTGCCCACTGTACCGTTCCCAGTCATTGTTCGTGTGGATGGAACAGTTCAAAAAACAGAAATGAGAAAAACTCATGTTGACATTTGTATGTGTCAACCCTTGCCATGTGGACCATTTGCTTGTGTAGACATTTTGTCTATGTCGATCTATCATCTGGATACCCCATAAACACCAATAACATGTCATTAGAGATGGATAACATAGCTGCACGACAACAAGCGGAAACCAACACAACTATAGGAAAATAATTCCAGTAGCCTTATAGTGGCCTTTAGTGGATATATAACATTGGGGTCATTTGTAGCTTTTGTTGTCTTTTACAGTATATCATGTTTATATATAAAAAGAAACCTATGCATGCACAGAACAAACAGCTACACACAGATCTGGTTTGTGCTTTCTATTTGTAATAGCTACTAAATCAGGTGTCTCTATTTACAATTTAAGTGCCCGAACCTTCCCACCTGTAACTTGAGTCTATTATTTACTAGTGCCCTACTTTTCCTTAGTAAGACATAAAGAACAGTGACATGTCCCAGACCTTGGCACAAAAAAAGCCCCAAAGTACACAATAAAAGTTTTGTCAAACATTTCAGATGTATACAGACAGCAACAAATGTACTTTCAATCCCAACATCACTAACACACTACAAAAGACCAGTGGATGACTGTAAATGTGTGCTAGTTTGCTGGGCTCCTCAACACTACGGTGATTTTAAATTATGTTATTTCAGGAGTGAAGGAAATTTCAGTGCACTGCAGGAAACAACAAATTAAAAAATGTAAATTGCTCATATGCACCAATTTAACGGAAGAACATGTTAAATCCAACACAAATGCAGAAAATGTCAAACATACCGTATTCATGAATATCTAGTGTTATTCTCTTTATAAATGGCCTAGCCGATTTGACTCTTCGCTGATGTCAATAAAGTAAATAATGAATTTAAGTATCTAAAATAAAAGTGACAGACTTTAATGAAATGTAATGTATTAATGAACCCAGCGATTCGCAAACAGTGTCTCATGACACATAATTGTGTTTAATTGTCTCGGTATCGGACGTGGATATGCTGGGAATATTATTAGAGAGAGAAAAAGTGTCAAAGGATGAATTATAGTTCTATAGAATAATAACATATTCATTGAGGGGTCATAAATATGGTCAATAGTGGCGGAATGCATGTATCTACATAACAGAACCATTGAGATCTGCTGATAGAATGTCAGTGTAAACCGCTTAACTGATGGTAGCAACAGTTATTTACAATGTGACAGATGACTCAACCTATGAGGCAGGGCGTTCTAACAAAACATGAAATAAAAAAACAACAGTATTTAACTTTTTAATGAATGCTAAGGAATCTAACTTAATTTGATATTTATAATTATTATTAATGCTTATTCCATAAGCTGAAATTGTTTTTAGTTTTCTTTAGAGGAGAAAGGATGATGTCACACATAAGTACTGCCACGGTCTCCTTTTTCAGCTAGAAAAGGGGAGCAGCTTTCATGATTGTTCAAACACTACAGGGTTGAGCAGGGAAAGCTCCTCCTATTTCCCGAGCGCAACACAGCTCATACAACGTTGCAAGCAGCACCTTCAATCACTCCTGTGACAGAAAAGGTGCAACATGTTAGCCATGGCCCACCGTAGTGATTCCCTGTGACAATAGCCTAAGGAAAACTAATAGGTGCAAGTGAAGTTTATAAAGCTCCGTGCACAGACATTTCTCAGTGTCCCGTTTTCATCAGCAACCAGCAATGGTCACTGATGAAAATGGGACACTCTGCCAGGGAAGCCGCTGGTCGCAGGAGCATGGGCTGGTCATGGGAGCGCGCTCCCGGCGACAGTCGCCCCGCACGCACAGGGATATGGTTGCAAAGCGACCATATCCCCAGCAAATCTGGCGACAATTGCCCTGTGTGTATGGGGCTTAAGAAATAAAAGCAGGAAGCATACAGCATATTCAAACCTCGGATACAAAAATTGGGACGTTAGGTAAACAGGACAAGCGGTCTCTATGACCTGAACGAAGAAATATGTCAACCTGTACACACACCGAAAACCATTTTGGTAAAAAAGAAAATTGGCTAAATTAAAATCAAACTGTTCATACAGTAAGTGCCAAGAGTGGTCTGGGGTGTCATTTCTATCTAAAGCTTCAGCTCTCTGAAGTACAGCCACAGGAATCTGTAAGAAAAGGTCAGGATGCTAGTACATAATATTACATTGTAATCCATCTCCCTCAAAAGTACTTTTATGGTCTGTAGTCAGCCATGTCTGTGGTGTTCTCATGATCATTTCAAAATAAAAATGGCACACACAAATGTATGTAGACACTTTAATATTATTATTTTACTACAGGATAGCATGTCTTGCATTGCCAATGAAGTTTAACAGAACCAAGAATATAATAAGCACAGCCACTCCAAATGAAAAGAGAAAATTCAGTTTTCTCCAGGTCCCACACTGTGGTTTTTATCTACTGCCCTGCATAAAGAACCACTACGGAATTCTTCAGGTAGCCATAGTATATGGTGGGAAGACAAAGATAAGATTAATTGTTTCAACAATATCTCTCTTTCTCTCTTCTCAAGTATGAGTAGAATGAGAGAATGTCAGTTATATACAGGATACACTTTACACACATCAACATATCAATCTATTCTCTTGATTAATAAATGGTAATGGCAATCTAGAAAATAAAATTAACTTATGAAGTTGATCAAATAAATAAGGGAATATTCATGCATAACGAGAAGACACAGTCCATGAAATAAAGGCATGGGTATATCCCAATATATCAGTCATGAAAAGGGCCTTTATATAAAGGCTGTGTGGCTGTTCCGAGCAGTGGCCAAGAGTGTTGATTCCATGTAGACTGTAGTAACCTTATTGTGTACTTGAATCACTTAGGCAAATGTTTCAAATGCAGCTTCTAAACTGTAATCTAAATGTCCTGAATGCCCCCATTGCATAAATAAATAATGCAACCCATCAAATGAGAAAGGGATTGATTAGGTTGTGTATTTGCTCTTCAAAACCATTCAGAGCACTTTCTCTCCGCATAGTCTTTCCATTTGAAACATTTCACAACTAAAAAAAGCAAAATATTGATCCTATAATGACAATTTAAAAGGATACACCACCTCAACCTCTTGCAATCATTTAGATATCATTAAGCTTTCTCCAGCCTGAATCCCTTTACATTGATAGTAGAATGGTACAATGGTGTACTACTAGATCCTAAATAAAGCAGCCATATAGCATACAGTGCCCAACAATACATCCGAGTGGAGAATGTGTCTGTGACTACAAAGCCATAGTTAAATCCCTATCTAAAATAACCTGACAAAAAGAATGTATACTTATGCTTAGGGAATGTAAGTTCTGCTAGAAAATACTGTCATGTCAGTTACTTAAATACAACTATAATGTTCTAAATACATTCATTGATGCATTCTACATACACAACCACATTTTTGGGATTCCCTTAAGAGCTGCATAATCCTTCTAATGTCACTACAATGTGAAAAGACAATGCCAGCAAAAATGTGCCATCATCATTTATTTGCAAGGTGCCACATAGTCCTGCTTGCCGGACAGTCTTGCTCCAATTCTATGTACTACACTTTCACATAAATAGAGAACAAGTAAAGATCAGGCGGGCAAAGGAGGAGCGCGGACGTTAGACAAAGCCTAGAGGCAATGCTCCTCATGACAGCTAACAGTATAGGTTACACATTCACAGTCTATCTTTATAAAGGATACATGAAGTATCTGGGCTTAAATTATATCCATCATAAATATGCAGAATTCAGTACATTGAATTAATACCACTTCAGATATCATGATAAGCATAAAACTTGGATCCCTGTTTTGCTGCCTAACAGACTTGTATCTTGGAACTCACACAGAACTGCATCTGACAGAGTCACTTGACCATAAGAATAGCTAAATGGAAGAAAGCTGACAGCAGTTTAATACCCTCAACACCCATGCATTACTGTTGGTATACCTTCCTTTATCACTAAAAAGCCATCATTTTTATCAGAACGGTAAACTTTAAAGAGGTACATAGAAACTCCATAACTATATATACCAACACAATATATATATATATATATACACCAACACAATACATATATATATATATATATACCAACACAATATATATATATATATATATATATATATATATATATACCAACACAATAAATATATATATATATATATATATATAATAACAGAAAATGTATGCAAACACCGTAAAGATTGAATTGTAGAGAAGCTCTCTTGTTCCTTTTGATCTGCTTCAAAATGTGCACCTCATTTAGCATGACTCGATTTAGACACCATGATGTAGAAGTTAGCACTATACTCCCCTTCCTTTGAAATCTTCTAATGACCTGAGAGAAAACTATACATTACACAGTGTCTATCCGGGTTTGTAGTAGGTGCTTATTGCCGCCCATACATCCATTCATTATGTTTATTTGTGCATAAAAACCTTCATTCTGGTTATTCTCCAAATTCTCCTCACATCAAAGAGCAGTAAAAAGCTTTTATGTTTTTAATGAAGATTTGAAACCACTAAACTGATATTCTACACATGTAAAAGCTAAACTACATCAGTGTTCAATGAACCAATCGTCGTATAATGGTCCATACTTGCATGGAATAATATTCAGTAGCTTCCGTCAATAATCAGTTTAAAAAAAAAAAAAAATCACTATAAAAACATGATTGAAAACCTAAAACCAAATATAGTACTCAGATAAAAGTGGCACATTTTCTTCTTAAGATACAGACAAGCTGTTTGTTGCACTAGTCACTCTTGTCTCTGTAGTGGAAAAGGCTTGGAGTCCTCACAAATATGACTTTAAATCTTCTTAATACCTCCTAAACTCCCTTAAAAATAATGAGACAAGTTCTTTATATCTTCAGCCAAATATCTCCATTACATGATTGCCATGAAGTCTGAGAACGCATACCTAAAATAACACCCTACATACAGTAAGCCATTAAAACTTTACCAACTGGTTAAACAAAGACAACATTGTCCAGATCATTGTATGCAGGCTTGGTGCATTTTCTTTCCAATACACACTATGCAGACATACAGGATGCAGACATACAGGATGCCTTATAAACAGATATTCCTACAATTCTTTCTACACTTCTTACCAGTGACTGGTAAGTTAAACTGTTGTTATACTAATATTAAGAATAATATAATACACCAACACAAACATATAAACTGAACAATTATTCAACTAATACAGTAAGCAGGTTTGATAAATAGGACAACAAACACCTGCGGTACTAACTGCATTGTGAAGGTCAGCTTATAGCCAATATGTGGCCAAGTGCCATTCTATGTCGCCAATATACCCGCCCAGTCCTATTAGAGTTTTAGGGTAAACCCACAGCATGATATGACCAGGCTATATATTGAAGATAATAAAGTTATTAAAGTAAAAAATGGCAGAATGTTTGTTATGACTTTAGTGCAGCTTATGTGTAGAATTTTAACACCACAACTAAAAAATAGTTTAAGTAAATAGTTTAAGTAAATATAAAACAGTTAAGATGAATTTAGAAAAGCTTATTGGATTCTCAAATAGAAAATGATATCCTCAAAATTGTAAAAAAAATGTGAGTCAAAGGGACCGAACAATTGAAACTTTTTTTCTTGTCAAGGAAACAATCTGTCACATAAAGCAAAGCAAAATAATCTACGCCCCAAGGAGCAGCCATTTTGTTCTTAGCTATTTAAAACAGAGAGTACAATCAACAAGTGTGTATGTTGCTTACCAAAACAAATAGATCGTGAAGTAGAAGCACACAGATGCCCCCAAGAAGCCATAAATTCCCCAAATAAGGCAAAAACAGAGAGAGTGAGAAATATCCTTCTGAAAACTTATCCTGCAATCCGCGCACTGCTTAACCCTTCCCTGACCATATGCCTGGAAGCACTCTGAATTGAAGTGGATTCAACTTGTTACTGGAATTCTCTTAAAGGAGGGATGTAAGAGAGTGATAACAACTAAGCCAACACATATCTAATTATTTTAGCAGAGGAAATGACTTAGACAGGGAGTAAGAAATGGATGTTTTAAACTTTTAATTGCACATCTTTGAGTCTGCTTTGGACCAAAAGCACTTCATTATAGTGCTTTAATCTGTAGTGGTCTGTTGTACTGCTCGGGGCAGCACACCAGCCTCCCTGTTGTTTCTGATTCCTCAGAATACTGACCAACTACAGATGGCACTGGATGGCTGGAGAGGGAGTTAACACCTTCACTGCTGATGCCATTTTAGAACAATTCTAACAAACAGTTTTATCTATGCTTCTACACCTATGATTCTAGAAGGTAGAACACAAAACTTCCAGGTAAGCATCAAGGCAAAAAAAAAGAAAAGAGGCAGATCTTTAAACACATCATATTATCAGTGTTTAGGATCTCAAATATAAACAATCCCAGTAGGAATATATATACTATGATCTAGAGTTTGGGGGCCCAACAAAGTAGGGATAGGGGGATATTCAAATCCCTCAGGAAAAGCATGAAGCTGTACAATTCCCTGCTGCTTTGCGCTTTTTTAGGCTACAACAGATTATGTGTTTTTGTGAATACCCAGATACATGTACAATTAAATTAATATTTTAGCAAATTATTTGTAAATTGCGTATTTGATCTTGTTTGCAGATGGCCTATAAACTGAGAGAACGTGTTTAAATTATTCAAAATGTGACCGTTGGTCGTACTTGCAAGAATAACATTTCCTTTAAAGAAATACGTTTAATAATAAATCACAAAGCATTTCTTAACTTGCTCTATAGTATATGCAATCAAATAATAATGGTAAAAGAAGGTGTGTATTTTATATATGTGTTGTGCAGAAATGTTGAACAACAAGGTTTGATTTAAACAGCGCAATATAGTTCATAACCTCAATGCAATTTCTAAGTTGGCTCCATTATATCAGAGTGGAGATGCCTAAAATAAATCATCTTTATACTTGTCAAAGAGCTCATGAAGTGAAATATTATCCTGGTCTGTCATATACGTTATGCAATAACCACTAAATCACAAAGCGAACTAAAACTTCAGAAAGTAGCAGGAATTGTGAATACAAACTGGCACATGCTCGAAATGCACACACAAAGCCTTAAGAATCACATGAGCGAACGGGACACCATAACAATTCCTTATCAGAATACTGGGGGGCTTTAATAGAACTTTCTTTGACAGACATTTCAGGGCCCTTTGCAAGAAACAAATCACCTTCTAATGTATAATGCACGCCTATGCCCCATGCAATTTTTGGGGTGTTTAAAAACTCATTATACACAGGTATGAGTGTCAAATCACCACAGTGCAAGACCTCAACAAAGACTTGTCTCTACCAAATACAAAAATGTGTATTTTCAAAAATAACGTTCACAATAAGGCTAGCTAAATGCATTGTTTTTACAGTATCACATATCAAATACCACCAAATAGGAGCATTAAAAAAATATAGTACTAACAAAAATGGATGTATAAGTTACATAAAATATAAAATCTATTACGCCTATACTATTATTATTATTATTATTATTATAAGAAATGATAAAATCTTACCTTTTCATCAAACTCTTCACTGCGTTGTCTTTTTCGCCTGGCGGATCTCCTGCTCCTCTGGTTAAATCGAGTCCACTTTAAAACCTGGATTGGAAATTCCACAGTTAGCTTAGGGAGACACTACTTGTGTGCAGATGGCACATGTGCGTAAGATACTATAAACAGACGCTACACACACATTTTTCCATTGCTTCACTGGGTGGAAAAAAAAAAAAGCTTATCCTCTTCGGTCTGAAATTACATTCCCAAAATATGCATACTTCATATACTTGATAAGTGAGAGAATAAAGTCTTATCTGTGAAGAAAGCTAGTCTGAATGGGGGGTGAAATCATCTCAGGAAAGTTAGCATTCTACAAGTGCAATAGGGTTGTGAAATCATTCCACAAGCACATATGAAGTCAGAATACAAATAAGCATTACAATGAACTATAGGGGCCTTTCAGTCCTATCCTTGTACATCTGTGCTGTAAGGTAACATCCTTTTTAATATCTCAGGGGAAGATACATGTGCCAGCATAGATGTTTGTTCTTGTACCAGTATCAAACCAGGAGCATAAAAACAGCCAACACATGTTACATTGAATTACTGAATAAGTCTTGGGTTCTTGAAGGGTTAATGCAATTTGATTAGAATACAGGTTCTATAACTACATGAGATTCTGGAAAACATTATATACTGTATTTCCTAGTGTTAAGGGCTGGAGCAGGACTAGAAGCAGAGAGGAAATTACCTGCATTCTTTCAGAAGACAAAGGATGTCTCTCCCCTCCTCCTGGTACTATATCTACACTTACATCTCCTTTCTGCACTTGTTACACACACACACACACACACACACACAATGGGCAAGGCTGACCATCTTGAGTCATATTATACTTATTTAATACATACTAAACCTTAGCGGTGATTGCAAACATTAAAGTTCTCACTTCATCGACTTTCATCACTTTACAAATGTGATGAATACAAAGTACAATTCAGTGTAAATGCCATTTGTCATCCTGTAAGCATCACTGCTGGAGGGACCTGTGCAGCAGACTCTACAAGTGGGCTGCAGCCTCATTATAAGCACCAGAAGTTCCGCAGATTGCCCTGTATTGTTGCAGCACTTTGTACAGCAACAGGTAACAGGACAAAGGAGCCACGCAGAGAGGTTAATGGGCATTCACTCGCTGTTCTTCTTACCTCTTCCTTCACTCGCTGAGTTAGTTGATTTCCTTCCCAAGTCTGGCTCTCCTCCAGCAAGGGCTATAGAAGGAGAAATAAGCAAAATAAGACTTTCTTATGGATTCAACCTTTTCATCATGAAGACAGGCAATCTGCAGCACAAACATAATGAAGGATGTGTCTAGTTGTGATCTTGTACACAGCCTTAGCTGTCAGGTCTGCCCTGCTAGCCGCCATGGTGCTGGGGGCTCAGTGTGCATCCCAGGCAGGGCTGGGTAAGGGAGATGCAGCAAGACTCCCCGGCTGCCTGTCTGCAGGGAAGAGAATAGTGAGTGTACAAACGTGTCTTGTTAGGAAATGAAACACCTCCAGCTTGTGCTGTGTCTGCTGGGGAGGAGCCTGCCCACTACTACAGTACAGTGGGCTGGAGGTATAGGCTTTCCCGGCAATATTTGTTCAGAGTCAGCCTTAAATACTTATAGCTCGCATGATTGCGCTCACACATTCATAGTTTGCTGGGGGGGGGGGGGGTTCTTTCTTTTCTCCCCCTCTTCTCACTACAGGATTACTTATTGTATTCATAGCGCAGCAATAGTAAGACTATGAGAATATGTTGTCAATATGAGATGCATGTAATAATACCCATTCATAAGAATAAATAGAATAATATATGGGCGGAGAAATCGAATGATAAGTGGTAACATCGCATGTGTTTGACATCCCATCCGAAGCACGGTCCCGTGCGCATCGGATCGCAGGTCGGACCGGCTGCAGGTAGGTTTAATTGGAATTGCATGCATCAGGTGCGCATCGTGGCTGTTGTTAGGACATGTGATATATCGCATGCGATTCATATAGCCATATTTGCCAGCCCCTGTAGTACAGGGTAATGGTCTATTAGATCTACATTGTCTTCTTCTACAGTCAAAAGGCCGCCAGCCAAAAGTTTGACATGACAAAGGTCGACATGAGGTTTTCATGATTTTTATTCTTGTGTCGACATAGATTGACATGGACACTGTATAAGTGTACCGCTTCGCTCGCATGCTTTGGGCGTGTGCAGTGCTCCCTTGAGCCGCCTGGGACCTTATCGCATGCAATCCGAGCCAAGCAATAACTTCTTGCGTTGGGGTAGAGAAATTATATTTTTGCACCTAGGCTCACCGCTCGGAAGTTCCACCACCACACATTGCGTGGGACCCTCTGTCAGTCACCTGCAATTTGGGTTCTTTTCTTGTGATTGATTGCTGTAATCACAGGAAAATAACCCAAATTGCAGGGAAATCGCCAAGTGCCCCCATGGATGGTAAAGTATAAATAAGTCGATTTTATACAAAAGGATCCTGAAAAACTCATGTCCACCTTTTGACCATGTCAACCTTTTGATTGTTGACTTAGATAGACACTGTAGATCTTATGACTGAATACCATAGTACAGCCCATGAGATAAATTGCATGTAAAAATATCACATCAAGAACATGTCGATCCTTTGATTGTCGACCCTTTCACTGTCAACCTAGTTATCATCGACCTACTGCTTGTGTCGACCTTCCATCTATGAAGACCTTAGGCAAGTCATCCTAAGATTCCTGCAGTACCCCCCCCCCCCCCCGATGGCAGTCATGGATGTGGCTTTACTGAGTACAAACACAGTACACAGTTCATATTACAGTAAATGACCAGAGAGTGTAGATAATGAAGGGTACATTTTCTTAAGATGGGAGTTTTATTGAAGATGGGATGTTGCCCATAGTAGCCAATCATATTATATCTGCTAAATAAAAAGTAGCACCTGATTGGTTGCTATGGGCAACATCCCATCTTCAACCCTAAGTACCCTAGCTGCATGGAGTCTGTTAAGCAAATTGAACAAGACATTATATATATATATATATATATATATATATATATATATATATATATAATTTCTTTAAGGAGGCACTCTAAGGTGAAGCTTTAAAACAGGTAGGTAATATAATCAATTCCGGGTGCCTTCCATGGAAGTAGCGGGTGAGCGGTACTTCAAATATAGCCAGTGGGACGGCGGCACTCCAAAAGAACAACACCAGAGACAGGCTTAGGTAAACCGACGTTTCAAGACAGTCAGGTCTTTTTATCAAGGTGCAACCTTGATAAAAAGACCTGACGGTCTTGAAACGTCGGTTTACCTAAGCCTGTCTCTGGTGTTGTTCTTTTGGAGTGCCGCCGTCCCACTGGCTATATATATATATATATATATATATATAGTCTCACATACATCATAGTTTAAAATCATCAGCTTGCCAGCAATTCAGTATCACATCAGAAACAGCGTGGTAGATTGTAGAACCTCACAGGAATGGACACCACTGGAAACGGCGCCCTTGCCGGGAAATCCACTCCCCACACTGATGTCGGATGTCAGACGCTGGAGGATCAGCAGCAATGGTGTGTTTGAACCTCTGGCACGCCCAACTAGTTTCGTCACAGGTGGACGGTCGAATTTCAGGATGTTAGTAAATTTTCCCCATAGAACTAATATTGGGCCTGATTCAGATGTGGTTGGGGTGAGCATTTGTGATCCAGTTATGCATCCTAGGACTTAGTACTGGATCACTTGCGTCACCATTGGATGGCTGAGTAACCTATAAGGTCACACCTTGAAAAAGAGGCGTCCAGCATTGAAATGTCGGACACTATTTTTTGAACAATATTTTGCGCACAATATGCAGGTTGAGTATCCCTTATTCAAAATGCTCAGGACCAGAAACATTTTGGATAATGGATTATTCCGTATTTTTTATTTTATTTTTAGATTTCAATTGGGTATCTTGAGGTATTTATGTTGTACAAACACATCAAACACATGAAATACACACAAATATATCTTATTTGTGCATGAAACAAGGTTTGAAAACATGAAACACAGTTTGTGTACTATCGGAGCCACTGAATTTGAATGCCAAGCAATCATTTTCTTATGTCACCAGTAGTGCCAGTTACAGATGTCTCCAGTGGTGCTTATAGCAACAAAAAAAAAAAAGAGTACATTCTGGAAACTATGGTTTTCAGAATAATTTGGATAACAGATATTTGGATAAGGGATACTCGATCCGTACCAATTTTCTTTCACCAAATCTGTTTCTTTCTCCTTGTACCCAGCTTTCACGGAGGGCACCATGGTCATTAATACCCGGATTTATTGTATGCCGGCCACCACATCTGTTTCTGCAGAATATATAAGCTACAAAAGGGAAAAGCAGCAACTCTTACATATTTGTCATCTGTTATTTGTTTGTTTGTGCGGGATGCTTTCGAACACTGTTGGACTGATCTAGATGAAACCAGGAAGCCACAGAGTGAGAGTTATACAGTGGAAGGAGCAGGGTCCCCCAGCAGAACAGAGTATATCAGGAGATGCATGATATGTCAGTGAAGACAGGGCTCTCTTACAGATTTGTCATCTGTTATTTGTCTTTTTGTTTGTCCGGTATGCATTCGGACATTGTTGAACCGATTTGGTTAAAAACAATGCGAGGTGGCTTGATTGAGTCCAGATTAGTTTAACGGCCACTAAGACTCCAATCCCAACCCTGTGGGTCAAAGTGGGTTAGGGAAGCAAGATAAGGCAAAGTTGCATTACATAGAGGGGGTAGAGGAAATGGGGTTTAATGAAAAAATGTGATCAGATCTGAGAGCTGACCACAGAGAGGTGTATGCAGGGCACACTATGGGCATGGGGAGCCTGTCCCTCCACCCGCGGTCCTGCCTATCCCTGCCAAGGTCCCACCCCCTTTTGACGTGGCCATGAGGCAGATCCTGCTACATCAGCCTGGAAAGTTGGGAGGTATATATAAATCAATTACAACCCATATTCTGACACAACACATTCGAAGATGTGGGACATATGTCCCTGGATGTAGGGCAATAATACATTTTCTTTTCTTTACCACAACAGCATTATGATAATTACCTGAGCACAGCAGTCTATACAAATATGCTGAGCTCTTTATGAGGAAATATTAAGTAAACATAAACCAGAAAAAATAATATTATACAGATAGGTTTCTTTTATCTGATCAGCACAAATAAACTGAGAAACCAAGACAGGGATTTTGCACGTATAGACATCAAAGAGCTTCTAGGAGAAGCTAAGCAGACTGTAATAAATTGAATAGCTGGTGCATCTGGTAAGAGCACTGGCAGCAGAAGTAACTGAAACAAAAAGTGCAAACACAACAGAAAGACAGTACATAGGGTAACCTGATTAGGCAGGCAGGAGTTCCACAGAGCCCCTTTAGAAGAATGCTGTGTGCCATACTGTATGTAGTAGATCTGGGCATTAGAACCCTCAATATACCTCGGAGTTCTGTAGTAATGGGTGTTATTGTCTGTTGACTACCAGACAGTAACCACTAATGGAGCGCATTATTGCAAGAAGGGATTCCCCTTCCTCAAATAAGAGTGTCTCCGTACATGTACATGTCAGGATGGGCGAAATAATACTTGTGTAGTGCCATACCCTGTGCACCAGCTCTAGTATTTTTGTGGTATGCGGTCATTAGTTAGACAGTGACTAGGTTGAAAGTCAAAAGGTCCACACATTAAAAAGGTTGACGTGGAATAAGGCTGACGTGTGTTTTTCATGATTTTTTTTTTACCAACTTGTTCATACTTTACCATCCCAATGGGCATAGAGGGATCATTTAATAGTACCTGAAGTGCAAGCCATGTAAGGGGACATGGTACACTTATATGGTGTCCATGTCAGCCTATGTCGACATAGACAACAAAAACGTGAAAATTTATGTCGACCGTTTCCATGTCAAACTTTTTTGTTGTGTCGACCTTTTGACCTAATGACTGTTGACCTTTCCACGTCTCGACTCTTTGACTGTCGACCAATAGCAGTCGACTTTTTGACTGTCCATCTAGACCAGGGCTGGGCAACACTGGCCCTCCAGATGTTGATGAACTACACATCCCAGCATGCCTTGCATTAGTTTCAGCATGGCCACATAGCAAAACTAATGCAAAGCATCCTGGGATGTGTAGTTCATTAACATCTGGAGGGCCGGTGTTGACCAGCCCTGATCTAGACACTGTGTACCTAATGACCCATACTCATTCCTGCAATGCAGATTAATATGTGTCATGATTTAATCTACTAACAGTCTAAATAAAGTGATTTGGTACTTGTGTAGGTACTTGTGTAGTTTCACGGCACCGCCACGCGCACAGTCTGTCTCAGAAACTTGCCAAAAGCTTGCGTGCCACTCTAGCTATAATGTAATGTAATGTAACGTATAGCTGCGTGTGCCACTCTAGCTATAATGTAATGAAATATAGCGTATAAACGGGACACAAACGGGGCTTCTAAACTACACACCCCGGCACACCGCTATCAAAGGGGGTGTCCCCAATGTAGACGCTAACATTTTAGATGCTTTTAGAGAGTTCACACTCCCGGCACTTCGCGCGCACAATCTGTGCTTAGTACCGCACAGACAGCGTAAAGTAGTCAGTCAGAGCGCTACGTAGTTAGCGTTGTCAGTCAGTAGTAGCACTGTGTGAGAGACGGAGGTGTATAATGGCAGTGGCGAACCTGACTATGGTGATGGAGCGTCTTACCCTGTTTAGTCTGCCGCAGACAGAGGAGGAGGCGGTGGCATTCCTGCAGGTCCACCAGTTCCTGACGCAGACCCAGACCTGCCCCAATGGCCACCCCATGAGGCTGAGCGTGAAGGAGCGCATGTGGCGCTGCCACATTCGCAGCTGCCGGAAGAAGGTGAGCGTGAGGTCCGCGCAGTGGTTCAGGGGGTCTTACCTCAGCTTTGTGTCCCTGATCCGGTTCATCTATTGCTGGGTGGAAGAGCTGACCAGCATAAATTTTTGCGACCGCCAGCTCAATATCTCGCAGAAAACAGCGGTCCAATACAACAACCTGATGAGGGAGGCCTACACGGTGGACCTGCTAGCGCAGCCTCAGCAGCGGATCGGAGGCCCAGGTACCATCGTGGAGGTGGATGAAAGTCTCTACGTGAAGAGGAAGAGCAATGTGCGACGGCTCCTGCCCCGGCAGTGGGTGTTCGGGGGCATCTCGAGGGAGACTGGGCAGTGCTTCATCACTGCGGTGGAGCGGCGGGATGCGACCACCCTGATGGCTGCCATTGAGGCCCATGTGGAACCGGGCACCACTGTATTCACAGACTGCTGGAGGGCGTATAACACGCAGCAGCTGGAGCAGGCCGGGTACCAGCACGGGAAAGTAAACCACAGATATAACTTTGTGGATCCTGACACTGGGGTGCACACCCAAAACATTGAGCGCTTGTGGGGCAGCTGTAAGTGGCGCAATAAGCGCCAAAGGGGGACCACGCGCCATCACCTGGAGTCGTACCTCCAGGAGTTCATGTGGAGGCAGAGTTTAGGCGCCCAGGACCCATTCAAGCGCATCCTACATGCTCTGACCCTGCTCCCCCTGCTCGAGAAGGATGATGACAGCGCCGAGCCGACAGCATCCACATCTGCAGCTGATTCCTTTGCAGCAGATGACGCAGCAGCACCTTCCTGTTCTCATGAATCATGACTTTTCCCTAAATTTGACTGTTCATAACTTTGATTAGCTACTGTTCATGAATCATTTTTACCTCAGTTCTCACAGTTAAATTTTAACTAAAAACCAGTTAACAGCTACCAAAAATATCGTCATTACTGTCTCAGGTGTATGAGTGTGCAGGTGTGAATGTGTTCCTGAAACAGCACCACTATCCACGCCAACCCGAAGCGTGGCGAGTGCAGCAAGCCCCACGTGGGGCACTGTTACACGTCAAATGACTTTTTCATACCCCCACTATCCACGTCGGCGTGGAGTTGACTTTATAAAGTGTGGCGAGCGCAGCGAGCCACCGTGCCCGAAGCGTGGCGAGCGCAGCGTGTCCCGCGAGGGGACGCGGATACCTGTGAAGCCCGCGAGGGGACGCGTATACCTGTGAAGGTATCCGCTGCGCTCGACACGCTTCGGGCTCGGTGGCTCGCTGCGCTCGCCACACTTTATAAAATCAACTCCACGCCGACGTGGATAGTGGGGGTATGAAAAAGTCGTAGGACGCGTACCGCCGCCACTCACCACGCTTCGGGTTGGCGTGGATAGTGGAATTTACAAGGTCGACAGCTGTTGCGTCGACTAGTGTCATTGTGGACAGGTTTTAATAGTGTACCCCTAGACCCAACTAAATTTAGATGCTTTAGCGTCTAAATTTAGATGCCCCACCACCTTAGCGGCTTGCAGGGAGCCTAGATTCAGACGCTTAAGCGTCTAAATCCAGAAAATCCGCTTTTTAGCGGCTTGCAGGGAGCCTAGATTCAGATGCTTTAGCGTCTAAATCCAGGCACCCCCCCTTCTTAGCGGCTTGCAGGGAGTCTGGATCCAGACGCTTTAGCGTCTAAATCCAGACTCCCCCTTCTTAGCGGCTTGCAGGCAGTCTGGATTCAGACGGTTTTGCGCCTAAATTTTAGCGTCTACATGGGGGACACCCCCTTTGATAGCGGTGTGCCAGGGTGTGTAGTTTAGAAGCTCCGGCACGTCAGCGGTGTGCCCTGGGTGTCCACTTTTACATACCCCCATTGTCAGCGGTGCGCAGGGCTGCCTATTTCACTGTGGAACTACAAGTACCACAGTGACCTGTCAGCGCCAGCGCCTGCTGCTGCCCGGTGCTACGCTGATAACGTAGCTGACAATACGTAGCTTACAGCTAGAGCGGCACGCGCACAGTCAAACAGAGCTAGAGCGGCACGCGCACAGTTAAACAGAGCTAGCTGCCAAGTTTCTGAGACTGTGCGCGCGGCGGCGCTGTGAAACTACACCTTGTGTATTATCACGGCGCCCCCGATTCCATTCCCGATATCACGGCCCCCCCGATTCCCGCGAGGGGCAGCGGTACGCCGCCCCTATCCACGTCGGCGTGGAGTTGATTTTATATAGTGTGGCGAGCAGAGTGAGCCACCGAGCCCGAAGCGTGGCGAGCATAGCGTGCCCCGCGAGGGGACGCGTAATACTTGTGAAGTTATGCGCGTCCCCTCGCTGGGCTTGCTGCGCTCGCCGCGCTTCGGGCTCGTCCTCCGACCTTTTCATACCCCCACTATCCACATCGGCGTGGAGTTGATTTTATATAGTGTGGCGTGCGCAGCGAGCCACAGAGATGAAGTCCGAAGCGTGGCGAGCCCCGCGAGGGGACACGTAATACTTGTGAAGTTATGCGCGTCCTCTCGCGGGGCTTGCTGCGCTCGCCGAGCTTCGGGCTCGGTGGCTTGCTGCGCTCGCCGCGCTTCGGGCTCGGTGGCTCGCCACACTATATAAAATCAACTCCACGCCGACGTGGATAGTGGGGGTATGAAAAATACGGAGGACGCGTACCGCTGCGCTCGCCACGCTTCGGGTTGGCGTTGATAGTGGGGTGGCGTTAACAATGGGGGGGCATTTAACATACTTATTACCCATCAGGGTGGGGATACAATTAAAAATCGGGTCTGGCTGATCATTTAACATTGAAATCACATCGCATCGCATGCCATTATAATGGCTTGCGATGTGATATTAAAATTGTACACTGTGCCCGGGAAAAGCCACAAATCGGTCCCATCGCATACCTTAATTAGTGGTATGCGATGCGATGGGCGCCGTGATAATACACAAGTACCAGTGATTTTAATCAGATTATTATTATTGCATCATGCAGGTCATGGGCTAGAGTATTGCTTAAAGTGGTAAATATGATGGCCATTTCCATGGTAGGAAATATATGGTCATTTGTTGGATTAATTAAGGGGGGATTCATTGATTGTTTGTCTTGCCTCATTGAACCCATAGCTATTATCCTGCATAGTCACATTAAAACAATTCCTTGCTTGTTTTGCCCACAAGCTATCAATACTGAATGGGTTTCACAATAGAAGAAATATGGTCTACTCAAGTGAATAAAATGACAGGGAAGGGTTTATACAATATCTTTGAGAAAAATAACAAAAATGGAAGGTTATCAGTAACCGAAACTACACAAATGATGAGAGACGGTGAAATACAGAGAGTTTCAGCCAAGCTGTCTCAAGTGTCTGTGAGCATTTTAGAATGCCTAGGAGTTATATTGATGGGTATGGGTCATTGGATCGACTTAATTTAGGTCAACATGCTTTTGATCGAACACTGAAGGTCGACATAGCTAAGGTCCACAGGTCGACACAAACATTAGGTCGACAATCGGAAGGTCAACAGTAAAAGGGTCGACATGAGCTTTTCGTGTGCTTTTTTGTCTCGGATGTCGACATGGACACCGTCTAAGTGTACCGCATATCTCGCTACACTTGCTATGCTTCGAGCACAGTGCCAAGCGCACTATTTTATACTACAACCATGCCGAAGTGTATGGTAGGGCATGAAATACCGCCTGTCGGCACACCTCGGCTAAAAATAAACGGGAAAAACTCATGTCAACCTTTTGATTGTTGACCTTCCCATTAACAACCTAATGCATCAACCATCCGACCCTGACAACCTCAGCAATGTCGACCTATTGCAGATGTTGACCTTAGGCCTGTCGACCTTCAGTGGTTGACCAAATGTATGTCAACCTAAATAGAGTCGACCAAGTGACCGTATTCCATATTGATAATGTTGTAAAGACAAATATTGAAATAATGGAAATAATGAGTGGTGTAATGTTTTAGAAAGAAAATACAGAAGAGTGCAGGTGTAAAGTTTTATTGGTCCTGCTTCTGTTTTATTGCACGAAGTACAGAACTCCGTGTACTAAACGGTGGCGTCAGTGTTTTTGGAAAGTAGTGTGGACCCAACTGGGAACTGGAACACTTACATAAACACGGCTTTGAAATTGTGAACTTCTATATATGATGCATCATATGCTTCTCTGAGGCACATTAAACTTTAAAATGAAAAACTGGCATAATTTCTAGTAAATACAAGATATTCCCAGTAGAGAATTACTGCAGTATGCCTTCTTAAACACGCCGTTTATAAGCCCTGTTGATCCTACCTCAGCCTATGTAATTATTTTTTTTATTCTTTATTCTAGGAACTCAAACAAATTGCTCATAAAAATGACCAAGTAATAACGGTCTCCTAAAAGATAAAAAAGAAAAAAAAAACAGCTACAGTAAAGTGTGACATTGCACTCACATACAGTAACGTAAAAAAATGATTTAGCAAGTAATGAACTGTAAAAATAAGATTTTAACTCTATATTTTACATCTTTCAAAACTATATTACGCCGCATAAATTCAAGGTGCTTAAGCATAATTTCCATTTTCCTCCAAGTGCACACATTATACATAGCTGTAACAAATCAAAAATGGACACCTACACTTGTGTGAATGCAACTGGTACAGCATACTGTAAGGAGAAAAATATTTATCTCCATCACTTCTAACTGCCCAAAGTAGACCCTGGAGTTCAGTCACCACCACCGCTAACTGTCCCTCAGCCGCTATGTTTATTTAAGAGGCCAAGGAAGCCAAACACCCCCATCTTCTCTGTACAGTATCTTGCTTTGTATTTTTTTTTTTCATATGACCAGACTCGCTTACCAAAAATAAACTAGACCTCTGTGAACCCCACAAACCATGATGTGACATATATCTCCACCTGTCTTGGGTCATCATTAAACGCTAAAATAAGCAAACATTAGCAGACACACTAAACGGTTACATTAAAATACCTGCCATGGCTTTTGCTAAATTGTGTCATCAGCATGAGACATGGGTGTTATGCCCCATAGCATAGTAAGGCTCCATTCAATGCCATTCTCGTCTAAATGAATGTTCTGTAGTGTTTCATATGGCATAAAAGATTCTATATCACAGAAGCCTATGGTTTTGACAATGGTAAAATCAGGACAAAAATTTTGTGTATTATCATCAACTGTGTTCTTACGTCTAGGTCCTAAATAAGGTAACATAGATATTAAAACTTGTGTTTTTAGATTTGCTACATTGGGGGTTATTCAATGTTGATTCCAACTGTTGGAACACTGCGTTAGGGATAGCCATCGTTATGGTCACCATTGAATATTGCCAGTGATGGCAATAGTGTAGCCAGCCATTGATTAAAGCATACTATGCAGTGGATGACCATCGATGGTTTTAACTATCAACGTTTATCCATTTTCTTTGAATGTTTGGTCCATGGGCCAATCAGAACCTTGGGTCTAGGGATTCATAGGTGTTAGGGGCTCAGTGTCCAGGTCCCTTGGGGAACATACTGTAAAAAATAAAATAATCAATTTATGCTTTGCCACATCTAGTTCTCCCCCATCACTCTCTCCCTGTCACCCACTGTGTCTGTCTCTACCTGTCATTTAATGCCCCTGTCCATCTCCCGTCACACTCTCCCACTCCCTGTCACCCACTGCTATGTGACATATTATTGTGGCATGGATGAGGGGGCCTCAAAGTTTATTTTTGTACTTGGGCCCACAACTTTTAAGTTCTGCCAATAAACCACACAGTAAAATATATAGCTGTTGTCATCTCAGTCCTAGTAATGATTTATAATATCACAAAATGTATCTACTGTACATCTGCAGTGTACGACTATGCAAAATTACCTGTTCCACTGGAAAACAATTTGCACAATGAGTTTACAATGATTCTGCTTCACTGTAGTACATTGTGCTGTAGGGATGTTTTCAGAACATGCTTCTGGCACTAATAAAAGCCTAGACAAAATATAATGTTTTGTCTACACGTTTAACAGGTGTGTTTGGAAAGCCATGGTGTGCTTGACATAGAATGCTCTATTAGGGAAATGAGACTCGTACAAAGTCGCAGTGTTTTAAAATAAAAGGCTGCAGTCATACATTTATCAAGAAAGGTATATAACTTAATTTATTTTACTTAAGGATCTTGTTAATACTCTAACCCAGTGTTTTTGAATCATAGAACCCTAGAGTATGAGAATTTGCTTTTACACAGCATCCCTAGGCCAAAAGTTTTTTTTATTGAAAAATGCAGGAAAAAAAAATTAAATGATGTGAATTGTGCAGATATATCTATCTTTGGATCAGTTAAGTGGTGAGTGGTAGGTTTTGCTTCAGTTTGTACACATACAGATGGAGACATGCTCATTTAGCCTGCCAACACGACACAGCACGCCTAGCCGCACGGCCGCATTTGGCATATGACGTTACAGGATGAGTGCAATAGCGGTCATCCACCAGATGTCACTTAAAATCACCACTGTGCATGCGTCAGATGTGTAATTCAAAGCAATAGCAAAATAATCCAGATTGCGTGTGCGTGAAGTCTCCATTGAAATGCACTATAGTGCAAGAACTACTTTTCTGTACATTACTGTACTGTTCAGTATTTTAGATTTAGATTTCAGACTCTTTTTTCTGAAAATGCTTTTTCATTAATGTGTGTCTCACTAAGCTATTTATAGTGGGCTTTGGGGATAAGTGAGTGAGTATGGCATACTTTCGCCAAGAATAGGGTGAGTGTGCATGTGTGTGAGACACTCAGGCATCCCATTCTCGATAAACGACGTGCCGAGACAGGTTGCTGCGACACGAAAACAGCAGAGACAACCAGGGATCCATATTGTAGGTTCCACTGCTGTCTGTGCATTTCATTAAACTACACTGGTTAAACACAGATTTATGCTACAGTTGGAATGTCATAGAGTATGAGCAGGTCAGACTCGAGCGCCAAGTGGGTTAACAAAATGGCTACTGGGTGTCAGCCAGGGCTTCATGGGAGCCCACAGCTATGAAGCTATTGATGGCATAGTTTAGACTTGTGTAAGGGCACTGCTGTATGTGCGTCTCATTACGCTACACTGGTTAAACACAGAATTATAATACAGTATGAATGACATACTGTCCATAGCAGGCCAGACTCAAGCATAGAGCGGGTTAACAAAATGGCTACTAAGAATGAACCAGGGCTTTGTTGAAGCCCACATTTATGGAGAAAGCAACGGCATAGGTTTTACATGTCTAAGGGGAATGCTGAAGGTGAATCTCATTACACTATTTAAACACACAGGGGCTGCTGATGAAGGCACAGATGCTGCAATGATCACCCCACAGCTCCGGTCCCCTACCCACACTGCTCTCCAGGTTTGGGCACACTTGCTGTACAACAGGGAGCTGAGCACCTGGCAGGAGCTGACCCATCAGAGCAGAGGATTCCACACTGTCACCTCCCCGTAGTCCAGCGATGGTGCCCTGGCTGCAGAGGAAGCCAGAAATTCATGCAAGCTGGGTGGACAATTGCTACTTAATACTCAAAAAGGAAAAACTGTATGGAGATGCTAAGCATAGTGTTTTGGCATCCAGGAACTTAGGGGGTTATTTTGGTTTACTCTTTCTGACAAAATCCTTCTTAGATGGACAAAACCATGTGCACTGCAGGGGGGCAGATGTAAAATGTGCAGAGAGAGTTAGATTTGGGTGAGTTATTTTGTTTCTGTGCAGGGAAAATACTGACTGCTTTATTTTTACACTGCAATATAGATCTCACTTTGAAGTAAAACCCCACCCAAATCTAACTCGCCATGCACAAGTAACATCTGCCCCACCTGCAGTGCCCATGGTTTTGTCCATCTAAGAAGGAATTTGTGAGAAAGAGTGAACCAAAATAACCCCCTTAGTGAGGAGCTTTTATATCTCCCCATTATACTTCTATATAGATCACTTATAGCTGTTACAGCACAGTACAATAAAAGCGGACAGCATGGTGACTGTGTGCACGCTATCTCTCTCTCTTTCTGTAGCCCCTATGTGTTTTAAATAGCATAATGAGACTCACGAACAAAAGTGTCTATATAACATACAGTAAAGTAGTATGTATAACTGTATGAATGCTAGACAGAGAGAGAAAAACATTGTCACTCAGAGAATCAAACCCGGTTCTCCGAGCATGGAGAGCGGCACACTTATCCACTAGCCTACAACACCTGGTGATAGCGACCTGTGCTCATGACTCTATGTAAAGAGTGATCTAATGCCATCAGTTATGTTTATTCTACGGTAAGTACAGGGCACTATGTTGCCTAGGGAACCCGGACGCTCCACCTGACCACTGTACATTACACGGCCCATATGCCTGAGCATGTATTGTACTGTACTGTACCGATCACACGCAAGCACATCCCATTCTCTGCGAATGATGCGGCTCCATCAGTACTGTACTGTATATCAATCCGGCGCTGGCAGATTAGTGGAGCATTATCCACACAGTGGTGGCGATGTGTATTGCATGCATATTGTATGGTGTGCATCAACGCACGCAAGTGGCATGCCAAAACGCTCGCCTAGGCACGCTGGCGCAATGGACGAGAGTGGCTCCATCTGTATTTTATAATAGGAAGCCGCAAGCACTGGGTTTGACAGTTATATTGACCATAAACAATATGAATTGGTACTGGACTATCTATTCAGGACACTCCTTGCAACGGCAACCAGTTTGGTATGCATTACTATAAATGATGTCAATAATTATGAATGCTTTCTATGGTGTCCAGTGTCGCGTGATGACTTAGTTGCAGAAAAAAAGTTTCTCCTTAGGAAAATGTGACTTTCATCTTATGTTTTCTGCTGTGTGTCAAAGCTGGAAGCATTGCACCATATGGACACAGTGCCATACAACATCATTTAAGGACCAGAAGGAGCTAAGGGACCAGATTTATGTTTGAACTAGTAATAACTATATAAATTGAAGATTAAAAAATGAAAATATATCTCTTAAAAACACTTTTTACAAAGCTGTAAAAAATGGTTTTCAATTTAACAATATACAATGCATGTCACTTAAGTTTTCTATTAACTCTATAGTTTCCAGAGTTTGCAGTCTGTAACACCTCCACCCCCACCGGCGCCCTCCCGGCCAGCAGATGACAAAACCTTGCTGGCCACCAATATCGAATTAAGATCGGGGGCTGCCGGAATGGCACCGTGTGTACACACCTTTACACTGTAACTTATTTTGATACTATAAAAAACTCTCTCTCTCACACACAAAAAGAATGTATTTAAACTCCCCTGCTCAGCAGAGTCTAAAGCTGGGCTCTTTAAACAGGCACTTCTGAGAGCTAACAAAAATGCATTCCCCTAGCAACTGTACAGGCCTATTTTACAATTTTGATCATATCTTTCCAAAATATGTCCATATGGTTCAATTAACTTTGAAACACTATACTTAATTTATCTGTTCAGCCCATTTGTGAGTATTATCCTTTTTCAGGATCAAAAGCTTGCGATCAAAGTGAAAGTCAAGCTTTATTCTTATAAGAAAAATGTTATAATAACCAGACACATTGTACTCAAGTGATTTTAACACCCCATGTTTGTTTTCAGCATGGACAATAATTATCAGTTAAAGAAAAATATAGTGAACAATGTATTATGTATTAACATGCATTTATTGACTATCTAGTAATTACTAATTTATGTGTTGTTTATAAATGGGCACACCACCCTTAGGTGGATATCAGTGTAATTGAACCTGTTCCTGCTGCATTGTAGGCTTCCCCATGCTTTCAAAGTTGGCAAACAGAAAAAAAGGAATAAGTAGTTCTCCAAAATACATTAGCACAAAAGACATCAATACAATAAAAATACGCTGCACCATTGCTGTGTGCTGGGGGATCCGTAACTGCCCATGTTCTCAATAGAGGGAACACTGGCAATGACTAGATGTAAACTGCATACTGCCAGGGGCGGATCCAGGATAAAATGACAGGGGGGGCACCATGATAAAAGAGGGTTTGGGTGGGGGAGGGGCAGTGTTAGTGGTGCCAGTGTACATGCTAAGAGAGCGGCAGAGAGAGGGTGGGAATGGGATTAAAAATAGGCCCTGGCATTTAAAGTACGCAGGCCCACCATGGCAACAAAAGTGAAGGATGTAGTTGTGTGCGTGCCGAAGGCGCACCCCGAAAAGGGGGTGTGGCGTGTCCTTGAGTGTAGTGTACAACACCATATACAACTTCTACACATTATGCAACAAAATACTAGACCCCATTATACTTGCCCATTACACATGATGCCAAATGGAATGAGCCAAAATTCACATAATGCCACACGGATTGTATCAAAATTCACATAATGCCACATGGATTGAGCCAAAATTTACATAATAACACACGGATTCAGCCAAAATTCACATAATGCCACATGGATTGTGTCAAAATTCACATAATGCCACACGGATTGAGCCAAATTCATAAAATGCCATATGGGTTGAGCCAAAATTCACATAATGCCACATGGATTGAGCCAAAATTCACATAATGTCACCTGGATTGAGCCAAAATTTACATAATGACACACAGATTGAGGCAGAATTCACATAATGCCACATGGATTGAGCCAAAATTCACATAATGCCACACGGATTGAGCCAAAATTCACATAATGTCACCTGGATTGAGCCAAAATTCACATAATGCCACATGGATTGTGTCAAAATTCACATAATGCCACATGGATTGAGGCAGAATTCACATAATGCCACATAGATTGAGGCAGAATTCACATAATGCCACACAGATTAAGCCAAAATTCATAATACGCTTCATAAACAGGGACATTGTCCACCAAAGGCTCACATTAAACATTTACACCATAATGTCCATTACATATTAAGTTACACGGCATGATGTCCATTATGTTTTATGCCATAATGCCTATTGAAAATTATGCTACATAAGTGCTGCTTATCTACATGCTCATTGCCAAGGGGTCCATGCTCATTGCCAGAGGTTTCATACTCGTTGCCATGTGAGATTACATGCTCATTGCCAAGGGGGAATACATGCTCGTGGTAAATGGGGGACAGCCGCCGCCAGGCAGAATTGATAGCCACTGACAGTGGCAGAGCCTGGCTGTATTCAGAGCACTGCAGGTCCCGGCTAATTGAAATAATACCCCTTTCACACCAGAAAATGCATTCCCAGGTTGGCCCCTTTTACACCAGCCTAGTCCCTGCATTTTCTGGTGTGAGGGGGAGAGAAAACCACCCCTCCCCTTTAACCAGTTGTCTCATTTAACTAGCTATATCTTCGGAACCAACGGACCCATTTACATGAGACAAGTATCATATTGAAGAACTTTTGAGTGGGCTTTGAATGATTTTGGTCCAGTGAAACTGGAACGTTTGGTTCCAGAGTAATCTGCCCTCACAGAACATGAACAGCCATGAAATTACATTTCAAAAATAAAACAATTGGTTTACACGCAATATCTCTGGAACCAATTAACCAATATGGACCAGCCTGGTATCATATTGAAGGTCCAGCGATTTGGAATTAAATGAGCCCAATCACATCTGTGATGCCATGGGGGAGACTGGCACCTGTCGGAACCGGTGGGGGTCGGAATTGACGGGTCCCATATTATCCTATGGGGAAAAAACGTTACAGTTTTGCCAGGCGATATCTCCGGTTCCCAGGGGGCTAGAGACACGGGGCTGGGCTTGTTGGAAAGCCCTGGTCCTCAGCTACAAAGTTAAATGACAGGGGGCACGTGCCCGGGTGCCCCCCCCCCCTGAATCCGCCACTGCATACTGCAGTATACATCTCAGTAGCGCACGCAGGGGGAGTTTCTGAGTACCCAGAAAACCCCCTAGAAATCTAAGGACCCTAGACTGAAAGCTGAGGGTCTCCTCTTTCCATGGGTACAAGAATTTTAAAAATCGGCCCTGGGGAACCGGAGATAACTGACTTCAAAGTAGTGGCCCCCATCCAAGCCTGTTAATAGTTCTTCCCAGTCAGATATTTCAGGTTCTATCTGATTTAGAGGTTTTTTGAGGGTATATTCGAAAAGCTGGGACTCTTCCGCTTTGAGAGACACTAGTAGCTTGTCTCTACTTTGCCCAGAACCAGAGATATCAGCCTTCCAGCAGCTGGTTACTGCTCCAGCTCCACACACCTGGTATGTAGTTTTATATACTTGTTGGCAGATTACTCTGCCTCCTGAACTCTGATCCCCTAGTCCCCAGTACCATTCGGTAGGTTGGATTATCTAGTTTTTAATTCCATTAAATGCTAAGAAATCTATTTCCGGGAACCGGAGATATCTGTAGTCAAGCAAGCTGTCCTAACACTAGAAAATTATGAATAATAAGCCCACTCCACTATACACCCCTCCTCTGCGTATTAAACATCCTCTACCACCCTGGAAGTTATGTATCAGGACCTCGTCATTCAGCCCAATGCCCCCTTCTCCCACCTCATCTCCCACCATCTGTGCAGTAAAGGGGGAATTAGTGGAAATTACTGATCCAGGCCCTACATGCTGAGCGGTTGATATAATACCCCCTACCACCCGCGGGACATCAAAGCTTCCGCTCATAGCACCCCCCACCCCTACCACTGGAGGATAGGTAGGGGCTCCAATACATTGCTATGCCCAGGGGTCTACACTGCTGTTATGTATATATATATATATATATATATATATATATATATACATATATAGAGAGAGCGATGCGGCCCAGCACTCACTCCAATCAGTCATCCGCCCCGGTGCCTGTCTTGTAGTGAATTCTAGCAAAGGAAAAAAGACTAGCACTCGTGGGTCTTGAAAAGGTACTTGTATTCAAAATAGTGGAAAACCGACTAACGTTTCAGGGCAGCGCCCCTTTGTCAAGGTGTAAGTGACCTACACCTTGACAAAGGGGCGCTGCCCCCGAAACGTTGGTTGGTTTTCCACAGTTTTGAATACAAGTACTTCCTTTGCTTTATATATATATATATATATATATATATATATATGTGTGTGTTTATATATTATTATTATTATTATTTATATACATTTGGTCTATCTGTAATACTTTAACTGACCCGGCATATACTGGGTCACCTAAGTGTCCATCTCCGTGCTTTGCTCCACCCCCTCTGGAAACCCCCTTTTGAAAATCCTGCGTTTGCCCCTGCATCTGGACAGGTTAAAATGACACGTAGGACCAAGCATCGCCGTTGTCGGGGGCCACACACACAGAGTGATCCATGCTTCATTTCTAAGTAATTTAGACAATTCGCTTAAAAATGGGGCTGTAATCACCCCATGTGTATGGCCCATTAGATGTATGTAACACTAGAAATAATGGTTTTTATTCAGAAAATAATATAAAGCCACCTGTGTTCATATAGAAACTGCAGCTTGGAGAAACATAAACATACCAACCCAACACAATCGAAGACACAACAAAATGAGTCTTCACATCGCTGTTCCCAGGATAAACTCAACAATCCTTTCTAGGATAAGTAGTTATCCAGATCTCCAACCATAAAGGGACAAAAGAATATTCTTTATCCTCACGGTGAACCCACATGAGTCTCACCTAGTCTTACTTGAAGACATTTAAGTAAAGCTATCTTTCACATAGAAATTTCTCACCCACAAAGACAGCAGTGGAGATTAATTTTTGTTGTGTCTTAAACGTTTTTTATTCATTTAAAACTACATAAACACCTGTGTATGTGCCCTTGCACATAGTTTTTTCTTTTGCCCCCCCCCCCCCCCAAAAAAAGCTTGATATTCAGAAGGTATCAATAGTCAACAGTTCTCCTATTTTTTAATTGACATACCCTTCAGCCCATCCAAGTGTTCTCTCATTAATCTCATTATTAATGTAAGGCATGCTAAATTTTAGAAGTAAGATAGGCTTATTATACTTAAAAAAAACTGATTTTCTGGGCGCAGTTTCATACCAGGGGTTAGATTTACTACAGTTTCTAAAGCAGACAAGTAGAGGTGTTGCCTGAAGCAACCAATGAAATTCTGCCTAACATTTTCTAGAGTGCAATAAGAAATTATATCTAGAATATGATCGAATGATATTGGCAGCAGC
Organism: Crinia signifera; assembly: GCF_055691185.1. Taxonomy (NCBI): domain Eukaryota; kingdom Metazoa; phylum Chordata; class Amphibia; order Anura; family Myobatrachidae; genus Crinia; species Crinia signifera. The sequence goes on along the minus strand of NC_139217.1, from coordinate 316,296,282 downwards.
TCCACTTTCATGTTTAGAAGCTTTAGTAAATATAGCCCAGGAAGTGGGTATGAACATACTGCATGGATGTATTATGCAGCAAACCCAGTACAATTAAGCAAAGAGAAATGCTCTGTACTTTTACACTTTCACAAGTATTATACTGTAGGTGTGAGATATGTATCCGCCTTTTACCATAACATATAGATTTTGATTGAGCTATTCCACAGTGGCTCAAAATTAAGTCATTAGACAATACCATTAAATTTAATGGCAGTAATCATTATTATTAACTGGCAGAGACAGACGGAGGCTGGTTTCCAACCCTGGCATTTTGGTTGTGCACATGCATGTTGCAGGGGATATGGCCAAGGCTCACTGAGGTGTGCCACGTGTCAGGGGGCTTGGCCTCACAGCACTCTTCCATCTTTCTTCAATACACACACACACATCAGGTAGATGCAAGAGAGCCAGAAGGCTCTGCATGTCATCCTGGAACTCTCTTTGTCTGGACCACCCGGCCATTGTCCCATCCTGGTATTTGCCAGAAGTTCCAATCTAGCCCAGTTAGCTGGTGTGCTACTATATTGCACTGGATTTGGCTTATACCAAGCTGCTCGATAGTGTGTTTCACATTTTACATAACACTATGAAGCTGTTTGACAGAAACTAAATGCAAGGTACAGGGATATGTCATTTATTTGGCCTGATATCAGCAAATCGGGAGATAATTGCAGCGTAAATGCAGGCAACCAATCCTGTAATATCGATCAATCGGACATGCCGAATCAGGAAAAATATAGGACTGGTCCTAAGAAGGGACAGAACTGGGGGCGCTATATATAATTTGTGTCACCTGAAGCCTCTAAAAAGATCTTTCTGCACATATTCCCATTATTGTGTAGGGGTGTTTTTAGGAACGGACTCTCCGGGACAGCTAAGTATTCTGTGGGTGCCTGAATTTTATTCATTTTTATTACATTGTTTTTTTTATTCTATGTTTCTTATTTGACTTTATTGAAAAACTGTAAAAGACCATCCAATCTATTTATATATATTTTATCATATTCAATTAAATCCATTTATTGTTTTGCGCTCCTTACTTTTTGTCATCTACGGGATATGCAGAATTGTTCAGCATGTGCCCTCCATTTTGATATTTTGAAAGTATATTATTAGACACATTAGGTAGTGTCTGCCCTGCAGCAGCCAAACGACAAAGGATCAGGGAAATATCTCCTCCGTGGGGTATAATGGTAAGGTTTAAAATTAATGGGAGGGATGTTAAAGGGATCTTCTAAAAAAATTTAACAAGGTCTGGGAACTCTGGACCTCTTATTCCGGTGTGCCCATAATCGCCTAGGAGTTAGATTACCTAATGTATACTGTAGGTCACACTTTAATTTAACCCTTTGAATGACATCGTTGCAGTGAGGAATCCTCAAAATATCCCCTAAAAATGCCAGCGTCGCTCACAGTGACTGTTCTTTTAGCATAAATAAATAGACATACAGCCAAGTCAATGAACTGAAGTTGTGAGGGATACTGGCATTTTTAGCTGATATGTTGAGGATCTCTCACAGCAATGTTGGCACTCAAAGGGTTAATGACCATATAGTTACGGTCTCATCAAGTCAGCTTTCCCCACTTCCCTCTCAATTCTTTCCTTCATCTCTTCCTCCTCTTATATTTTTTCTTTTTCTTTCTCTTCTCTATTACACTACATTTTCTTTTACATGTTTGATTGATTTTCAGGACTTTTTCATGATTTTCATATTTCAGGTTTACTTTGTACAGCTAGTAATGTTCTAGTCTGTTCATTTCTATAATATGATATGATTCTATTGTTGGACCTCTGTGTAGGTCATTTTTGATCTGTCTCTCATTTCATTAATAAAATATGTTAAAAAAACAATGGGAGGGATTTATGTTAATAAGGAGTAGATCTCTGTTTGCTAGTTATGGGTCATGAACATTAACTTGGTAATGTTCACGGATCTGTGGCAATCCTGATTACCATAGTGGTATATTCCATCTCTCTATTTAAAACAAAAAAAACAAACACACATGAATTGGTACATCCCAACATGACTTCCGCAAATTTAACAGGAAGCGATCATTTTCCATTGGGATTTCCAGAAGCAGGTTGGGTGCGCCGCGATCATCGTTGGAATTATCCAAATTTGCATCTAGATTATTTGTCCTGTGCAGACTCCATATGGAGGCTTTCAGACGTACTCTGTGGATGGTCCTGATTTATAAGTGTATTTTGACAATGATCAAAGTAGTTGTAGAACCACCTTTCGCTGCTATAGCAGCTTTAGGTGTATTGGGATTTTTACCAACATTGCACACTGTTTGCTAGTGATTTGTGCCCCATTCTTCATTGTAGATTTGCTCCACATAGTTCATATTGGTTGGATGACATTTATGGACTGCAATTTCCAAAGCGTGACACAGTTTCTCAAATGGGTTAAGATCTGAGTTCAGCCACATCAGCAAGGGCCTAGTTACTATAGGTGCAGATAGTGCAGCTGCTATTTGGCCCCAAAAGCTGAGAACCTTTTTTCCTGTAATACATGTGTTATTTACATTTTTCATCATTGGGTGGTACATAGGGGACCTTACAAAGTCTTGCCTTGGGGCTTGCACCTAAGCTTTACAGCTGCATGTTGACCTACACATCCCAACATGCCCTGCCACAGTTTTGCTATTTGGGAAAGGTAACTTTTGCTATTAGGCTAACAAACTCCCCAGTACACATACATGATACTACATGATAATACTAATGCAGAGAGCTCTGTTATAAACATTGACAGTACAAATACATGTAAGCCACCATACATGGCAAGGTCTCTCTTCTCAGGTGGTCCTATGCTCAGGGACATAACTTTCAAAGGCAATGAAGTAGCCTGACTCTGGACTCCCAACCATAAATGGTCACCTTATATAAAGAAGCACTAGCGTTGTTTACAGCTTGATCCACGTGTGACAGCAGTTCTTCCAATGGAGCTTTGCGGCACACTTGCTGTTGCAGTTACTCGGCTCTGTTCCAGGAGCCCTCTTACCAGCTCCTGTCTGGTACTGCTCAATCTACACTGCAGCAATCAACGGTGCATCCATTAATGTTGCTGTCTACTACTCCCTTACATGTACCTGTGATCGACCAATAAATTGATTTGGGCAACGACAATTCTGTGATTAAAGTGTTTGACTTTAATCACAGTGCTACTTTTCAACGATAATATTACATTAAAAGATCATTTATATGATACAAATGTGTATTTATATAAACAAATAACAATTGGGAATAAAAATGATAGACACAGATTTTATTTCTCGCTAAACTGACTAAAAAAACTAATAAAAATAGTAAAGCTGATACCAAAATGAAGATAAACAGTTGTGACAGTATTTTAATTTTGCAGACACCTGGCAACTTCCTCCTTATCTAGTTATACCGATCAGAGTTTGAATGGTAAGACAGATCAGCCTTGAATAATGACAAGTTACAGCAGTGATTTTATGTGCAGGCCCTGCCAACATATTTCTTACGGAGTTTCTCAGAAGTTGAGAACTGGTAGTTATGAAATATCTCAGCCCTTGCTCTAGTAAGCCTATTATATACTAGAATAATTGAAGAAACCTTAACCTGTGATGACCCACAGCAATGTCTGGTGTCCAATCAATTGCATTTAAAATGTACTGATTTGTGCACATATTAAATTAACAAAAAAAAGTCAAGAAACAATCTAGATGTAAAATAGATCACTTGCAGATGGCAAGTCAGTATGTAATCGCTATGGGTGGTATTCAATGCCATGGCGAGGATGGCTTTTTTTTTTCAGTGAGAAAAAGCTATCCTCGCCGTCAAACGCCCTCACCATATTCAATGTTAGGGAGAAATCCTCGCCGTCCTCCACCCCCTTAAAAAAATGAACTTTGTCACAAATGCAGCGAGTCCGCTGCATTTTGTGGTGAGCCCCACCATTTTAATGTCCACACTCGCCGTTTCCACCTCGCTGAAAAGAACCAGCAAGGTGGAAATGGCAAGTGAAAGTGAGGCAGTTGAATACTCTGACGGCAAGCACTGCTCGGAGTCATAGCTCGCCATCAGAGTATTGTATACCCCTCATTGAATACATTCAGGCCATATCGACATGGACTGAATGTCAATAAATTCATAAGGGGATATTTACTAAGAATCATGTTTGGTTGATTTGGCATTTTTCAGTGATAAAGCCATAATTTTGCAAACATAGAATTAAAGAAATGGCCATTATAGATCCACTCCTTTTAATTTTCATATATTTAATAGTATTTTACAGTACAAGCAAAGAAAAAAAATATTTCTTGATGCTTAACCCATGTCATACTCAAAGCTGATAGAGTAACACGGGTTGCAAACAATGCCAAAAGGGTTCCGCTATCACAATTACATTACATGACAAAAGGGATCCGATACGAATTCCCGGCGGTCGGGATCCCGGCGGTCGGAATCCCGACACTGGAATCCCGACCGCCGAAATCCCGACAAGGGGGGGACATGGATCGCCCCCCCTTGCGGGCTCGCTGCGCTCGCCACGCAGCGGGCCCGGTGCCTCGCTACGCTCGGCACGCTATTTTATTCTCCCTCTATGGGTGTCGTGGACACCCACGGAGGGAGAAAGTTTCGGGATTTCGGCGGTCGGGATTCCAGGGTCGGGATTCCGACCGCCGGGATCCCGACCGCCGGCAAATCAACTGCATCCCGACAAAAGTATGCAGACACCTACATGTCACACCGATATGTACTTTGTGAACATCCAATTCAAAATTTTGATATGCAGAACATAATTTCCACTGTGATACTATATGGATTCCAATATGATTTCAAAACAATTTAATCAGAAAATGGAAAAAAAAAGACATTTAAAAAATAGCAAAAACAAAACACCCTGAAGTGGGTAGCACAGACGGTATAATGGTTAGCATTACTGCCTCACAGCAGAGGTCATGAGTTTGATTCCCACCATGGCCCTAAATGTGTGGAGTTTGTACATTCTCCCCCTGCTTCCTTAGGTTTCCTATGAATACTTCGGTTTCCTCCCATAATCCAAACATATCCTGGTGGGCTAATTGGATTTCATCAAAAATTAACCCTAGAATGAATGTCTGTGCATGTGGAAGGGAATATAAAGCGCAAGCTCCACTGGGGCAGGGACTGATGTGATTGTTTACAATATTCTCTGTAAAGTGCTGCGGAATATGTGTGCGCTATATAAGAAACTGTTAATAAATAAATGTAGTGAAGCAAATCCAATGCAAAAGGAGTGATAAATGATGTTTCTTTTCTTGCCAGAAGAGAAAGAGCACCCAGCCATGATGGTGGTTTGACTTAAATACCCAAAATGGAAACAAGCAGGAGCAATTGCCTTTCCCTCCACCGTGCATCTCCGATTCATCCTCATTCTCTCACCCATTCATCCCCATACAGTACATCCTCCTTTTATACCAGGACAAACCAACACTAATAGAGAAATAAACAGAGGATACTTATAGCCGTAGGACATATGAAAAGAAAACCATTTCCCACAAAAGGAAACATCGTAACAAACCCAAAACTTAAATGGTTCCAGTTGATAAGTCAACAGTCAATAGGTCAACCGCTATTGGTTGACAGGTGATAGGTTGACATAGGCAAAATGTGGACACAAATCAAAAGGTCGGCATGGTAATGATCAACACACGAAAAGGTTGACTTCAGGTTTTTTTTTTTTTTTCAAAGCTGACTTGTTATTACTTCTCTATCCATGTCAGCATAGACATAGAATATAATAGTTCCCGAAACCTTTGCGCATTTCGCCTTTCCTGCTGATTTCAGCCCCACAAATTTGTTCTCTATTGTCGCTCAGCCACCTGTCTCCTCTGCACTGCCACCACCATCACCATTTTCTCCTGGGCCTCCTTTACAGCAGAAGGTCTGATTTTCCTGATACTGTATGTTGGAATTGTGTGATTTGTAACCATAAGCATGGATGTCTGTTTGCAACAAACCCTGCAGGCGGTTCATGCCTCTACTCAAAGGCTTCTCAACAAGATTGTACCTCTGAGAAGTGTGATCATGTTATGCCTCTGTGCTTCTGTTATCCTGCAGTCATTACAGCCGCTGAGGCTGTCTACATCCTTGATTTGTTCTTTCAGGTGGATCTGTCCAAAAGTAATGCTGCTTGCAATTCCATACCTGATGTTCCGATTATTCTGTGGTCCCCCAAAGATTCAGCCTCTACTCCTGATGGATGTCAACTGATTCTGGGATTTGTCATTTAGGAATGCTGGATGTTCTCCAGCTTATCCTTGAGTGACTTGGGATGGGACTTTAATCTCTGTCTTATCAAAGGTTCGAGATCTGTCCGGACAAGTACTTTATCCACATTGTTTTTGAGGATGCCGTTTCCACCTACCTTTTATTGTTTTATTTTTACTTTTATTATTGATGTATATTTGTATTTTTATAGTGTATTTAATTTTCATCCTTATAATTTGATACCAAGTACTATATGTGGAAGGAAATTCATATCCATTTACTGTGGGAGAGCTGGGCTTAGCCTAGCTAAGGGTCATTAGCCGATTGCCCTTGTCAGTTATGCGTTACATTATCCCTCATTTGGGGTGGGGGGAAGTTATGGGGAGGCTTGGTTGAATTATATAGACTGGGGGCTTATGTAGAGGTTTATTTTGGATAATTTGAATATTTGGGTGGACATTCATTTTATATTTCAACATTTCTTCTTGTTGCTATATGCAATTATTTAGTATTTTAATGGGGGGTTTCTGTGCGTCACGGCCAGAGTATTAAGACAGGTATATTTACCTTCCAAGTATTTAGCAAGACTGTCACTGCATTCCAGAACATGCTTCCATCAGCGCTGTGTGCGCTCAGCCTGCAGATGCAGCCAATCACCACTCCCTGCTGCTACATAAAGGTGATGGGTAAGTAAGGCCAGTTGCCGGTGCTTCTGATCAGATTGTGCTACATGTATGTGTTCTCTCTGTGGGGTAGATTTATTAAGATCGGCGAAGTGATAATCTGTCTGGTTGTTATCACTGGCCAATCAGCTCCTACCTGTTATTTTTCAAAACAAGCCTGTAAATTCACAGGTAGGAGCTGATTGGCCGGTGATAAAAACCAGACAGTTTATCACTGCTTAAAAAATCTACCCCTCTGTATCTTCTCAAACTGCTTCTAGGGGCCATTTCCAGAGCTCACCATCCTGCTCCAGAACCTGAGCACTTCAGTGTGCAGCTCGCCTGGCTCCATTGATCTTCCGCCAATGGTATTCACCATCGGTGACTTCCTAACACCATCAGTAATTCTTCAGCTCCATCAATGTTCCGCCATAGGTATTCGCCATTGGTGATTCTCCAACATCATCAGTAATTCTTCAGCTTAATCGATGTTCCACCATCGGTATTCAACATTGATTCTTCTTCAGCATCATCAGTGATTATTCAGTTCCTTCTTTATTCTTCATCGATATCTACCATCGGTGCTTCTCCTGCAACATCATGTGACCTTCCAGTTTCATCAGTGATCATCAGCGCTATCGATGTTACACCATCAATAGGGATCATCCAAGATTCTTAAAGTATTTCTGTATTATTATCTGGACCCAATTCCCACGGCATTCCTGTAAGTCTTCAAGGGTCAGTACCACTGTTATTATCTGGACTTTATCAGTGTTCCTACACTGCATCATACCCCATTATCTTTACAGTTGTTGTCATAATTATCCCCTTGGCTCCATCAGTATTTCTACACTGCACCATACCCAATTATCTTTACAGTTGTTGTCATTATTATGCCCTTGACTCCATCAGTGTTTCTACACTGCATTATACCCCATTATCTTTACAGTTGTTATTGTTACCTGGACTCCATCAGTGTTCTTACACTGCACCAATACCATCACTACTGTTATTATTGTTTGGGCTCCTTTAGTGTTCTCACACTGCACCAATTGCCAGACCTTCATCTGTTGCTACATCCATCAGGACTCCATCGGTGTGCTGCACTGCTCCATTTGCTACCAAGTACTCTGTGCTTTCGTAGACAGCATCAGCGTTCCTACGCTGCACCTCATGTTCCTCCTATGGTACTGAATCCTGTTGTATTTGTTCAGTTACCATCTGTACCATCTGTGGTATTAATAAAGACTTGTACTTTTACTTTGTGGTCCTGTATCTAACTGTCCTGGGTGCCTCCTGGTGATGCGCAGTAGCCTTATCAAGGCACCCAAATTCATATACCAGTCAATCTGACCACAATCGTGACACTGTGTATCTAAAACAGCGAATGTCATTTTAAAACTACATTCGTTTATTTTTTATTTTTTACTAGGTGAGCCGAAATGGGCCTTTGGGTAATTGTGGTGCTATAATTCCATGATAGTGGTACTATGTCTTTTATGTTTATGTTGTGTATTTATAATCTATATACCGGTACACCTTATTATAGCACTGATCTATTGTATGTTGCATGTGTTTATTTTGTCTGCTTTGATATAATTATTTATTTGTTTATTTGATATAATTATTTTTTAGTGTAAGAAGTGTTATTATCATAAAATCAATAAACAAATTACTGAATAAAAAAAAAGTATTGGGAAGGTACCTGTCAATGTTTAGAGCTGTGACCACTCACAAGCAAAACCCCTCTGCACCTCCCACCAACAGTGACGTACCCCTTCCAGAGCCTCTGACAAATATCTGGGAGAGAGAGTGATTGGGGGGGAAGTGGCCTGAGTTGAATGAGACATGAGGATGGGTGACAGATGACAAAAGGGAGATTAGAGGGGGAACATAAAATAAATAGACACAATGTGTACATGAGGCTGGAGAGACAAAGAGGAATATATGAGGCTGGAGAGACATATGGGGACATGAAACTAGAAAGACACAAGGGGAACATCCTAGTGCTATGCAGGGTTGGAATGAGGCAGTGAAGAGCCACAGGGGGAGTAAGGAGCTGGAAAGATCAGACAGGACATAGGCTGGAGAGACACAAATGGAGCTACAGGCTGGAGACACAGGGGGGGGGGGGGGGGGGGGGGCTTGAGACTATATAGTGTAGCAGCCAGAATGCAGTAGCTAAGTGAATGAAGGATGAAACATACTAGTTATAATGTTATTGTTGTTTCTGACCATTGTGTCTGCAGAAATAGTTTTGTTTTTTTAAAGAACTGTTACTGCACAAATTGTAATTTTTATGTTAATGAAGTAAGCAACTCTTTTAATCTGTGTATCTACCTATGTGCCTCAAAGCAGTACTCATTTTACAAATTAGCTGATAATATTATGTGTAATCTAAGTATTATAATATACTAATAAAGCAAGATATATTAATAGGTGAGAGCTGACTGCTTTACAGTTTTCTTGTCGATGCATCATACACCTTCATATCCAACATTTCCAAATTGCTAAAACTGAGAGAATGATGTTAACAAACACTTTATTCTTGCCAAGTTCATCATTAAGTAATTGTTTTGCATAATAAAAACATGAAATATGGTATTTTTGTAAGTAGGCCTTCAATGTTTGTAATACAAAGTATATGTTTCCATATAATACACCATAATACCATATAATACTAACATATTGTAAATCATGGAAGGAACTATGGGATAACATTTGTCTAAAGTGATCAATGGAATGTCTGGTAACTGGGCCATGAATAATCTGGATAAGAAGGAAGTGCTCATCTAAGGGGGGAAAAGTGGTTTGACACTTTGTGTTGACATAGAGACTGGAGACCTATAGATTAATAGGATTATGCCTCGGCTTGTAGATAAAGCTTGCAGCTCATAGATCATCTTTGATCAACCTGATCAAAAGTGACTTTCACCTTCTCAGAATTCTTCAGTAATTGCTGTCTGTTCGACAGTGAAAAAATGAATGTAAAACTAGTAATCTAACAAAAACATTAGCCCCTGGATTGTTCAAAAGGCGCCTAGATCAGTTCCAGTGTAAGAACATAATATTGTAGGAAATGGCATAAAGTTTATCAAATTAATTTAACGGTGCAGATTAATATGTAGCTATTGCCATACAGTATACTCAGTACAGGGATTAAGGAACAAAAATTACTTTTCTAATACAGTTTTCAACTTGTTTCACACTGCATGAGGACATTAATCTACAGGCGTTGGAAAATACTATGTGTTGTAGCACTTTTTAGTTTTATGTGGACAGAAATACTGTATGTCTTTTCAATTTTCCTGTAGAAACTTCTTTTCCCATTATTCAAACTCAAAATAACAAATATTAGATTTTCCTCTTACATGCTGTAACCAACATCATCAACTGCAATTGAAACATCAACAGGTACTGCCATTGAGGTTTCATGCTTGTTATTAAGTATTCAATCTGGAGCAGAGGGCAGAAAGAGTAAATGTAGCCTTAAAGTAATTCTACTCTGATTAGTCTCTGAACTGTTCACTAACACTTGGTTGGTAACACTTGGTAACACTTACATTGGTTAGCAGATGAGACTGCATTGTATACTCATACTTAGATGTCCACATAGGGATCTCCAATTTATATCAGTCTGCAGTTTGTACTTTAACTCCTATAATCATAACTGGTCTGCTGTGACATCAGACCAGTTATGACCAACTGCAAGATGCTTTTGGGGACAAAGCACCACCCCAAAGCATTGTGTTTATAGGCATGTGCATGGGGGGTGCCTCATGTGCATAGGTACACCCTACTGTCAGGCACCCTCATTGCTATGCTACTACACATGCCCATCCCCAATCAGAGGTGCTGATGTATCAAGATGAAGGCAGCCCCAGGAATTGCTTCACCTCTTGATCATACTGAAGCTGGTCCACTAAGGATCACAGTGAAGTGGGTGATTTACTACAGTACTTCTCCCAGTAGCCCCTCCACTAGTGATTTGCACATGTGTACATTTGTTTGCAAGATGCTGTAGCTGTTTGGACCCGAGAAGGTGATGCATGGAGCTGAGCAGATGCTGAAAGGGTTGCTGAGGAAACAGGACTCAGAGCATCTGCAGGGCAAGGTGTTGGCAAAGCTCAGTCAGCTGGTGATACCAGTGAGAGTAGTTGGCCGCAGCCCAGGTTTATCCCACTTACTGCACTCTCTGCTTCATATTAACTCTTGCCCCTGTCTATCAGTAGTACTCCACATTAGCCAGTGCTGTGGCTGCAGGGTACCTTTGGCTATTTCATTGTTTGTGTGTCTTTGGCTATTTCATTGTTGAGTGTTTTCCAGAACAGTCCTACCTGCTATCCACACAAGCCATACTTTCCCCTCACAGCTCCAAATGTTCATTAACAGCACCCCCAACCCTCCTCCATGTCACCCACTATGTGTTTCAAGTGTCACATAATGCTGCCTGATCCCCAGGGTCTTGACTCCCCTCCCTGTGTATCCCCGCATCCCGCACATCCCTGTTTCGGGCTCCCTATACTGGAGGCCGCCTCTCCGCGGCCCAGCAGTCATGCCCTTCAGTAGCCAGATTTGTCATTAGGCCCGTGAGGCACAGACCTAGGGGCGGCACTAGTTATGGGCGGCAGAGAGTGGTGTACATATAGAGGTTGCAGCCTCTTGATTTTTCTTAGCAATTTTTTTTTAAAGTGCTGCGTGGCGCCATTATCCCCTGCAACTTCAGCAGGAGACCGATTGCGGGGAGTGCAGGAGTCTACCAACAGTGGGTGCAGCAGCCCAGCAGTGGAGACGGAACTCGGTGACCGGCAGCGGAGGTGGGAGCAGGGGACCCAGCAACCACAGATCATTGCTGGTTCTACCTGGGTATGCAGAACAGGAAGGCGCCGTGAGGGAGAGTCAAGCTCCCTGCTCTGCTCCCTGCTCTGCTACCCAGCTGAAGTGCACTGTCAGCAGCTGCTGCGGCTGATGCCATCTATAGCTTCTGCTGCCTGCGCCTGTTACATTATGACAGGCACTGTTATGGGGGACAAGGGAAGGGGATGGCGACCAGTGCACAAGTTAGAATCAAATATAAAAATTATGATACAATATGTAGATCCACAATAGTTAAGGTTAATTGGAAGGGGGTAAATTCCCTCCGTATTTTTTTATATATAGACTGTGGAGGTGCACCCAGGAGAGTAAATGTTTCTGTAAAGAAAGGAAGAAAAAAGACTCTCTTTTTTTGGGGCACTCTTTGACATAGATTACTCAAGGTAATCTGTAAGTTTTTAGTTATGGTTAGTAATGTTAATAAACATCAGCTATGAGGTACCCACCGTCACACTTGCCCTTTTGTTTGGCGTGATTGCAGGTTAAGACGGGCCACTCTAATGCAGGATAGCCCCAATAGCAGTTATGCCGGGGTTAATAGTGGTTCACTAGTCTGAACAAATGTGGGGGGAGCTACCCAAAGCTGGGGTTCCCCTGATTAATGTGGTTCCCTAAAATATAACTTTTAATAGCTTTTTAATTAAGATAATAGACTATTATCTTAATTAAAAAGCTATTAAAAGTTATATTTTAGGGAACCACATTAATCAGGGGAACCCCAGCTTTGGGTAGCTCCCCCCACATTTGTTCAGACTAGTGAACCACTATTAACCCCGGCATAACTGCTATTGGGGCTATACTGCATTAGAGTGGCCCATCTTAACCTGCGATCACGCCAAACAAAGGGGCAAGTGTGACGGTGGGTACCTCATAGCTGATGTTTATTAACACATTATGACAGGCAGCAGAGCGCTGGCAGCAAGAAGAGAGTGAAACACCCTGAACCTTGTCAGTCACAACCTGGCCCTCCTACCTTGATGTTGCGGCCAGTAACAGCTGACCCCCCGGGCCCCTGTTCTATGCCAAGGTAAGCAAGCAGTCCCCAACCAGCCTCCATACCCCCTCCACTGTAGTGTGCTACCTTTTAGCCAGCTCCATACCCCCCTCCCTATTGTGCCAGCTTCCATCCCTTCCCATTGTATGCACACCTAATGTATATTCGCCCCCATACCACCCTCCCTATTGTATGCTTCCCTGTAGCCAGCTTCCACCCCCCCCTAGTGTGCACCCCTTTATTTATCCCCATACCCCACTCCCCATAGTTTGCTCCCATATACTGTAGCCAGTACCGCCCTCTCCAATGTGTGTAGTATTGTATTATGCACCACTATGCAGCACCTTTGGTTGAGTACACTTTTATAATTGTAAAAAAAAAAAACAAGCTGCTCATAAAAATTGTGATTGTATCTAAATGCAGATACTTTTTGATATTTTGACATTATTAGATACATTGTAGCGGTATAGAGTCCCTTAGCTGTTTTTTTTAAGAATCTATTTTCTTTACAGTATGTTTTAGCTTTGCTTTGGAAGGTGTTTACAATAAGCAAAGATGGATACAAGGTGCTTGTTTACATAGGGTAGAGAAGGACAATACAAAGGTTAAAATAGAAGATAAGGAAATAAAATAAAAATAAGAATAAATAAATATAAAAAAAATGAAATGAAAATAATAATAAAAAAAATATATAATAATGTGCAAAAATGTTTTACAACTCTCTTTTTTAGAGGTAATTAGAGGGCATGAGTCTAGATTTGGAGGCTGACTGTCTTACCCTAACTGCTACCTGAGTTCTGTTTGTGAACTTCAGGTGGCTGATGTTGCAGTGTGTTGCCGACCAGCGGCTTCAGCACATGGCGGTGGCTTCTGGTGACGTCACTCGGTTTTCTGGCTTCTGCCTTGCAGCGGCGGATGTTGGTGTCTCCTCTGGGGGTCCCTCTTTTCAAACCAACGCATTTCGCATCCGTTGGCTGCTTTATCAAGGATTAGCTTTGCTTGCTGCCTAGGGTGCAGCAGCAGCAAACTGTCAGGTTATGCCTTAATGGACAGTCAGTACCGGACAGTGGTCACACCATTATGCTTCATTTTATTTCTTTGAGGTGTATTACTGTATATCTACAAATATTTTATGAACTAGTGAGAAATTAGATTTCAGCAAAGGTTTAAACCACATTGTATTTAGTTTAACAGTCCTGGTATAATTAAATATGATGAAGAAAAGGTAAAAATTGTTACTGATACGTAGTATCAAAACTAGTAGCAGCTCCTTGGTGTGTTGAGGAACTTTTCATGTGCTAAACCTCCCGTAAATAACTCAAAGCAATGTAGAGAGCAAAGGGGAAGAATTTACTTTTTAGAGGTTCTGCATTCCTCCAGAGGATTATATCAAGTGCCCCCACTTAATACATTTAGATTAGAGTGGTCATGTAGATGGATAGGAGTTGCACAGTAAATAATGTACGAGAGGTTAAGCACAATTACCTTGTCCTTATAAGTGTGCCTTGTGCATTCCTGTAGAAGCAGCTTTAGTGCAAGTGTGGATCCAAAAGACAGCTAAGCGCCCAAACTCAGCGCGGCTGATCTCAGCGCCAGTGGACCCTGACTACAAAGGGGTAGCCCGCCAGGGGCATGTGGACATAGTGCAGATGTTCCAAAAGTGAGAGGAACTTGGCCGCAGGTGGATACAGGTTCACAAGCAGATTTGCTTACTCTCGCTGCACGGAAACAAGCTGCTACAACTGTGCAGCAATAGAAAATAGATGAATCTGTGTGATTTTATGGAGAAATTGAAAAATAATGCTAGATATGTCCCTGGGTGGTGATAGAGCATGCACCTGTAGAGGGATGTGTCTAATAAAATAAGCTGTGCATGCTCTTGATTGTCTTTGAGTGTTTTGCCGAGACAGTCAGACAGTCATTGGGAGGCAAGGAGCACCATAACCGACCTGTTTCTTACATAATGGGGATAATGTTGCTGCCTTACAGGCAATAGTTGATGTGGACCATGGTGGGATAGAGAAGGAAATAGTCATCACATCAAAATGCATCCTCATGGTACTCCATGAAAAGCTTAGTCTGAGCAAACTGATTTGAAACCAGAAGAAGGTACAGGTGACGGTGATGCAACATGCTTTCCAGGATTGTTGGCAGATGCTCAAAATTTTCTGGCAGATCATAAGTGGCAATGAATCCTGGATCTATCGTTTTGACCCCAAGGCCCAACATTTGGGCCAGTGGACCTGACAGTGGAATGCTACCACAGAAGTTTCTACGTGAGCTCAGCGTAGCCATGCAG
The DNA here is from genome assembly GCF_055691185.1 of Crinia signifera. Classification (NCBI taxonomy): domain Eukaryota; kingdom Metazoa; phylum Chordata; class Amphibia; order Anura; family Myobatrachidae; genus Crinia; species Crinia signifera. The sequence continues at coordinate 316,281,187 of NC_139217.1, read as the reverse complement.
ATGGAAAAAAAAATCTACAATAAATGATATATAACATTTATTAAAACATAGGTAATGTTTGGGGGATTTGGGGGATTAAGATGTCATATGACTGGGCACAAAATTTGCCACATGTAAAAAATACAGTAGGTCACCAATATAAAGCCACACATACATGAATCTTAGACTTAAAATCCGGTAAATAGATAAGGACTATAACTGCAACAATTGGTCACTGCAACCTGAAAAACAGCAGCAATGTATTACATAAATTAGATGGATTGATGTTCAAAGCAATCTTTTTTTTAGCAACTGAATGCAGAAGTAGTAGGTTGTGCAGGCAATACACTAGGTCAGCGGTTCTCAAACTGTGGGTCCTGACCCCAAAGTGGGTCCCGACCTTCTCAGCATCGGGTCGCGACTCCACGTTGCTGACCATCAGGCTGATGACTTTTATAATCTCAGTCAGGGATTCAAGGAGTCTGAAAAGTCTGTTGAATTGACCCTTACTTTAGACTCCTCCCATCATTTTGTGCCTCCACAATGCTGCCATGTATGTGCTGTCTGCTGCCTACACATGTGACGTGATGACCTTCTGCAGTAACTTGCTGGGGTCCTGTAATTATTTTTATTGTCTGATGGGGTCCCAGAGCAAAACAGTTTGAGGAACCCTGTACTAGGTATTCCAGTGCTGCAGGTGTGGTAGTTCAAGTGGGGAGTTAGCAGTCAAATTACTGTATAAGATCTCCATTAGTGAATAATAACTCAGACCATATCAAAATACAGTTGGCAAGTAAAAGTGGCAGCATCTAAAGGAGTGTCAGAATAATTACCTAATCTTTTAACTCGTTTCCCTTGGCAAAAGTCATCCAGCTTAATCAGAAGAATATTCTCCATGTGTCCTGAAAATCACATTTCCCCGCACGCATGCGAATAGATGTTTAGCATTAGCAGCCTTGCATGCAGGGGCAAAAACATTCGATGGTCGTCGGCCATTGAATGATTTTATAAAGGCTCGCAGATCTAAGTGAGCCTCTGCTATTGCCAGGTCTTGGCCTCCTTAATCCAGGATCACAGGATTGATGTCTCGCCTGTACTGTGTTTCCTGATGGTTTTTCCATCTCAAATCAATACACAGCAAGTGGCAGCATGTAAACCCAAATGGAACAGCAAATGGGATCACGGGTAGATGGTGGATGCTGCCAGTTACACCCACAGAGCAAATGTGCTGTCCTGCCCATCTTCAATCTAAATCACTCTGCTCATGTTATATTGCCCTACCTGTAGTGCAACATGATTTTGCCAAGGTGCAGAGTTACTTGCCTCTTTCTGCTTTGCTACCACCTCAGAATACGTTCCTTAACACTAGAAAGACTGACAAATTTTACTTACTAGAAATACTGGAAGGGGTCATTTTGACCCCTGTCATAAAACACTACATTTTTAATAGAAATTGAATTCAGAACAAGTTGGGGGTTTTGTATACTGAATTAGAAAATTTATATTTTCTGCAATTAGGTCTGTAATGCATATAAATTCAGTCTGACAGCCCAGAAAAAACCCCAATGAATGCATCCAATTCTACCGAAGAAATAGTCCATGTATTCAGTTGTCTTAGGGCTTCTGTCTCTGTACAATTCTTTATATCAATAAGCGCCACACACTAACCAAACGGTCATCTGAAAGGATTCGTTTGGAATAAGGAGTCGGACCAGCATTTTTTCACAGCACATTTTGTTGAGATAATCTTCTTAGAGCATGTCCAATCACAATAACATCCTACTCTGTTTTGTCAGGTGCAGTGTACTTCTCCCCAACTGCAGGTTACTACCACAACCTCTTCCTTAAAATTGAGCTGGAGGTGCTTGTAGTATTTGTGACTGAGCTCTACCTCTCCCTCGACCACTACCCTGAGATAGAGGTGGTCTAGTACCTGCATGATCTGTTCCTGACTCATTGTCATCAGTGTCAGTCTCATCATTTTCAATGGCTTCAGATTCCTCAGGTATGTATGAAACATCACTCTTTGGGCAGTATTCAATGAGAAAGTTCTCCGTGCATGGAGAGCGTTTTATTTCGCTCTCCATGCACTCTCCGTGTTTTTGCGGAGATTCTCCATGTTTGGAGATTCTCCGTCACGGCACTTTACCCACTATTCAATGTGGCTGATGCACGCCGCCACTCGCGGCGAGTCTTAACCCCTGCAGCGGACGAGCGTCCGCGGCAGGGAGCTTTCAGGGAGCCGGGGGATGGAAGCAGCCAGAGAGATTATAGTCTCCCTGGCTGCTCCAGAGGAATGTGGAGGGGAGGGGGGCTCTCCGGGACCCAGGCAGCACAGGCTGCCCCCCCCTATAGCCAGCGGGTGTCCCAGTATTCACTGCACCCAATCGTGCATATTAACGATCAGGTGCAGTGAATATATGAATATGTAATGAGCGGCTCGAGCGCTCCGGCCCCCTGCTGGCTGCACAGTGTAAAAAAAAAAAAAAAATTAACAAAATATTTTTTTCAAAATTAAATATATATTCATGTGCTATAAGCACATGAATAAAAATAACATGCCCCTTCACAGAAAAAAAAACCCTGATTTTTTTACACCAAAATTAAAAAAAAAAACCTTTTAGTTTAAAAGTTCACATTACAGCTCCCCATCAAAAGATGGAGAATTGCTACACGGAGAGACACGGAGAAAATCACTTAGAAAGACGGAGAATATTTCACATTGAATAGGGTTGCTCGCTTTTGGAGAGCAAAATGCTCCGTCCAAGGCGAAAAAAGCAAAAATTCTCCATAAAACACAGAGAACTTTCTCATTGAATACTGCCCTATGAATCAGACTGTATATCTTCAGTTTCCGACTCTGCTTTTTACTGCCGCGGCATCTTCTCCTACTGAGTCTTCTTCATCTATATTTACATTTTAGAATTTGCTCATCTGTCAAACCATGGATCATGAACATTTTCACTTATCAAACTGTAAATATGCAGAACGTGAAGTTAGGAATCACAGTCCCTCACTTTGCAACTGCTGAAAAGAAAAATGAACCTAATCAAGTCAATATAACATTAGAAAATATTTTAACTTGTTATCCTATAACTTCAGGATGCGCGCACACATAAAATTAATGGAATTTATATGCAGAACAACTCAGAGGTCATTTTGACCCCTTCAGTCTTTCTAGGTATACAGTGAAATATTTTCCCAAATATTGACCCTACAAAAACAATTTTTTGGTGGCTTGTTTGTGACATTTAATTATGAAAAGTCACATAAAAATCAGATTAGTAGGAAACCAAATTGCCAAAAGGCAGTACGTTTTTCATTGCTAAGGGGTCAAAATGACACCTTTAGGCTTTCTAGTGTTAATGATATCATAATCATACATAGGTAACGGTTCCCTTTGTAAACATTCCTGAAAACGACGAGTATCTAAGTGCTCCTAAATGGACAACACATTTAGAATGCAAATTGGAGACAGAAATTGTCTCCTATGGCGAAGAGTTATGGAATTTTACAATCAATAAAACCAGACTGTCTCAGCAGATCATTTGAAATATTCTTATTATTATTATTTGCCAGAATGCTCATCCTGTATTGATATTGCAATATCTAACTTATCTGTTTAGACTCTAGTTATTAATCTTTTTATGTTTCATACTAAACTGTGGTTATATTAAAATCTATTGCTTTTCATTTTAATCTGCTCTTTTTTTAAAAAGGTTTAACAATGCACTCCAATACGTTTAAAGGTATATACAATTTTCATGAATTACATTTCATGAATTACTCAAAAATGAAAACTCTTACAGCCAGTTATCCCATTATGATCCCAAAATAAAAAACTTTGGGGGATTGATTTTAATTTTTTTTTATATTTTGGTAAAAATCTGCTGTTATATATCATATGAAAGCCCATAGAAAAAGGTATAAACTATTCTGTAGCTCAATATGTGAGCTCGAAGTGCAATTTAAAAAATAATTGTTAAAAGCACATTTTTTACAAAAATTGCCGTTAAAGGAATGCACTGTAACCTCAAAACCAGTGTTAAAGTCAGCCTAATATTTGGAGGGTTTATTTACTGCATTTGCATAATTTATAATACTGAATTTAAGTGAAAAATAGAGAATGTAAGGTAGAATTGGGTACTTGTGTATTTTGGCGGCGCCCCCGATCTCCATCGCGCAATTTTTTCATCGCATCGCATGCCATGCACCCGATGGCATGCGATGCGACGCGATTTTTGCCCCCTATGCGATGAAAGATTGTATAAGCACCCTAAGGGTGCTTTTAAGCACCCTAATGGGTGATTACAATGTTAAATGCACCCCCACGCCACCCCCCCACTATAAACGTGAACCTGAAGTGTGGCGAGCGCAGCGAGGCCACGAGGGGCGGCGGTACGTGTCCTCCGACCTTTTCATACCCCCACTATCCACGTCGGCGTGGAGTTGAGAATAGAAAGTGTGGCGAGCGCAGCGAGCCACCGAGCCCGAATCGTGGCGAGCGCAGCGAGCCCCTTGAGGGGACGCGGATACCTTCACAGGTATCCGCGTTCCCTCGCGGGCTTCACAGGTGTCCGCATCCGCTCGCCACACATTCTATTCTCAACTCCACGCCGACGTGGATAGTGGGGGTATGAAAAGGTCGGAGGATGCGGGCTCGCTGTGCTCGCCACACGGTTCGGGTTCACGTTTATAGTGGGGGGGGGTGGCGTGGGGGTGCATTTAACATTGTAAGCACCCATTAGGGTGCTTATACAATGTTTAATCGCATGGCATTGTATGCCATATACAATGTCATACAATTTTAAAATTGTATGCCATTGTACAATATCGCGCGATATCGCATACCATCGCATGCCTTATGGTATGCGATGCGATGGGCTCCGCCAAAATACACAAGTACCTAGAATTGTTTCAGAAATGTTGTTGATTTGATGTGGATTGACCCTATATAATTTGATGCCCATTGCATTGATATTGTAAAATAGGTCTTTCTGATGTTGGCATAAACATGTAAAGAATTGTAGGAAACAACATGAAAAATATTGCTTATATTTATATACATAGTATAAAGTAAAGTTCAGGCCAATCTTGCGTTTTTCACAATTCTATACAGCATTTGTATTGGTAGGTTGATGTATATGAAACATTACAATCTCTGAAAAAAAAGGGACTTTATTTTATAGTATGTTGAGATAAAGGCCGTTGCCCCACCCCCTTTTGTAGCCTTACCCCCTATCTTCTGCAGCTCCTCCTGTTGTCCGTTGTCTACACTGAGTACAGAGCGCAGGGTCTGTGGAATTCCCCCAACTGACACTTCCTACAGAGTGGGAGCTGCGGGCACATTTATCTTTGAATGGCCTGACACTTAAATCTAGCACTGCTCCTGGGCACATACATGCAGGGGAATCCATAGACTTACCTGCAGTGGCAGCTGCTGTACTGTATGATGACCTGGCTTGAGGAGGTGCTGCTGATGATAGAAGATGACCAGCTTTATGTACATAAGGGACATTGTGTCTCTATATCTGGAGAGACCAGTGAGTGGATTCATCAGCATGGACAGGGGTGGGTGTAAATACAGAGTTCTACAATTCTGAATAGATGGATTCACCCCCAGCAACAGTGCTCCGCATCCCTGAATTGTCTCGGTAGTGGGGAGGAGAAACAATGCAACCAAATATATTGGGCCCTCCACATAATATATTAATGAGACGCCTGGGTGGCCTACTGGGAAATCAGTGATGTCTCCAAATACAAATGCTCGAAAGGGCAATGCTTCTCAGATTTTTCATAAAAGTTTTCTAAATGTGGTACAATATATTTCCTTTATTATTGTAGATTAAATGGGCCAAGGGTATCCAGTTTATGGGTCATTAGTGTCTAGGTCAACACTCATAGACAAATAAACATAGACAAAAGGTCGACACAAGTAAATGTGAGTTCACGTGAGTGTTTTGGAATATTTAAATTTTTTCAGATTTTATTATTATTATTATTATTATACTTTATTTGGTGCCACAAGGGACCCACCGCTCCAATAATACAAACTACATAAGTGAATAAGCAGAACAGGTCACAGTGACTTAAGGTGCCTATACATGACATCATGGCCGATGCGATGCAGGGTCCCATGAGCAGCTCATCTGAAGATTGCATGGGCTGCACTATAGATGACAGGCTGGCATTGCATACAGTATGATACATTGCATGCATGAGGACTGCATAGGGTGTATGGTATCAACTCCTGCCCAAGGGGGATTGTGGGCGACTTTTTGAATGGCCACCTTTACAGTTGAACACGATACAGAGTACAGAGGCAACACCATAAGTCCAATTGTTTTTTTCTGTTAACTTCTATATTGGGTTAGGGCACAAGAAAATGAAAACTGCATTTGCTATACCTGCAGATAACATAATGTATACAAACAAGTAAAGAATAAATTTTATCAATTATTAATTGTGTTAAAAGAGGTGAACCATCAGAATATAATCGAGCTGCAACTATTCTGCTAACGAACACTGCATATTATTTGAGTTCTACCTATGACTGTAATGGAACAGAATAAGAAGTATGTCAGTGCAGTTGTTTCTAAATTAAGATTCACAAAAGTAAAGCAGCTAATTAGCGGGAAGTCAAACTAAAGGGATAAAAATATTCAAGCTATCTGATCACTCTCCTTACATGAAACAGCACGAGTTAGTGTTTATGCTCGAGTGGGCAAAGCCAGAGCCATATTTGGAAAGAGAGAAATCACTGTGTATAAAGAACCCATCCTCCCATCTCATTGCAGAAGTTTCCAGCCCAACGTATGTAGGTGGGAGGGTGGGAGCTGGGGAATGTGAACTTGATCCAGCACTGATCAGTGAGGCAGCAAACGCTCATTGTTCTAGGGATACCACACATAACTCGGTTTGGAAGGGATAAACACTCTCTTTTGCATATAACATAGCTTTTGTGTTCAGCAGCCCTGTACCTCACTAAAAAACATAAAGGCTTTACACTCACTGCAGCACAGACATTTGAAACAGGGGAGAAGTTCTAGTTGAAAACATAGTTTCATAACAGAGACAGTGTTAAAATAGCTTCCAGATACAGATAACAGTGGCTGCTGTGCTGTGTAATGGTGCTTCTACGTCACCAAGCCTCAATAACACATGGCAGCAGGTGATAGTGTGTAACATTAGCTAGTTACTATATACATATAGATACCACATATGCAGGCTTGCCTACTTTCTGGCTGCTTTCTCCGGGAGAGGGCAGTCAGTTCCTTGAGGCAGAGGAGTGGGGATGCTGAAGACATGGGAAAGGGGTGTGATGGGAGCGGAGCAACATCATGTTTTAGGGGGTGGCCAGCCTGATCTTGACCTTATGGCCATGCACCCAGTGGTGTATGCTGGTATTTCAGGCATTGCATAGAGCGGGGCTACAATGACGAGATTTGCATCATGCAGTCCCACAGAGCCACCATCGAAGGGGGATCGTGGGAGAAGGCCAGCATTCTGGGAGGCTTGCCTCCTTTCCAGGGGGCCAAGAGGGGGACCCGATTTCAGGAACCATTACAGGAGGGTAGGCAACCCTGCATATGGCGGATGGGGCTAGCTGAAATAACCTAGAAGCTTTAGTTATGAAAATGAAAAAATAATATAAAGGGACAATGAAGTGACTTGAACAGAAAAAAAACCCCACTTCATTCTGGGAAGAGAGGAGTAAAACAAATAAGATGGCAGTTCTGGCCGATGTGAAGTGTGACTAACATAAAGCACTTCCAATGGAAAGCTGCTGCAATTGTAACTCGCATAGTGGCGGGCTGGGGGCTCACAGGCAAGTGTTAGACATTACTGGAGGGCCATGCAGTCCCTAGATCAATTCCATCAACTTGTTAACATTTCTTTGTTTAAAAGTTATTTAACAAAAGTCAGATCAATGTAGAAGAAACACTTTTTGCTACATTCATACTACATTATTTCTCATCAGAAGTAACACTTCCTCTGCTGTAAAGCTCCCAGAACGTTTTGCCAATCACCCGGAATCTCCCCTAAAGTCACTGCCATTTTTCAGCACATCCGGAATATACAGCATTGTAATTGCTTTATAATAGTGGAATGGGATCATTGGGTCGACCTATAGATGGTTAACAGTCATTAGATCGACACCACAGGTGTCTAGGTCGACATGGCACAAGGTCGACAGGTGGTGAGTTCAACACAAGCATTAGATCAACATGGTCTAGGTCAAAAGTCAAAAGGTCAACATGGGCTTTTTCACAGTTTTTGACCCGAATGTGGACACAGTCGACATGGACACAGTTTTAAGTGCAGTGCGTCCCCTCGCATGGCTCGCTGCGCTTGGCACTATAGTATTCTCCCACCATGCCCTAGTGGATGGTAGGACATGAGATACCGCCTGTCGGCACATGTTGGCTCAAAAAACTGGGTAAAACCCCATGTCGACCTTTCAACTGAAACATTTAATAGTAAAATTTCAATATATGAATTATGTTATGAACATAAATTACATAAATAGTATAGTGTATCTCAGAGGTAACCCACTAACCAGGCAATACCCCTGTAGATGCATCAAATTTTCTCCTTGGGGTATATGTACTAAAGTGTTTTTTTTGGGGGGGGGGGGGGGGGGATAAATTGCCTATATCAACCAATCAGATTCTACTTATTTATCTAGCACCTAATAGAAGACCACAGCTAAAAGTTTATATGGGTCACATCTCCCCTTTAAACCCCCTTGAACCTTGTTATTCTGTTCCATATAACAGAATTGTATTGATACATTTCCATGCAAAAACTAGAAACGTCCAGCCTTCTTTTTTGTAAAGGTGTGTACACCCGGTGCGATTTTGGGTATCGATTTGGACTATATAGTAAGTGCAAATCCTACCGTGTTTATCCGCATCCAACCCCGATGCACGGCCCCGTGACATCGGAATGAAAAGTATAAATAGACTGTGCAGCACAGTCTATTTCTACTATATCGTAAAGGAATCCATGCTGCATTGTCCCTCCCCCGCGGCTCCGTCCCTCCCTCCCTGTCAGCCAATGCCGGTATCGCTATCCTTGGCCTCTGAAACTAACCCTGTGTACACACCAAGGAATAGCTGATCTGTCCTGCCATCAGAAGATGATCATTCTGCACCCCTCATAGTCACCACTATCTTTATGCAATCACTTAGACATTTCCAGTAAATCAGTGCGTAAAGGCCATGTGCACATTGCAGATGTGCAGTTTTGACCTTTTAGAATAACATTTTTTAGTAGACATTTTAAAAAAATAGCTGTTGTATTTACCATTGTTACATGCCTAGGGGCCAGTAAACCCTTTCTAAGTCATTAATTGAAACCCATGTATATCATCTATCCAGCATACTGTTCATTCCAATGTCATGCTTATTGCTGGAATGTCTAACAAACCCTGCAGAATGTGTAGCACATTACTGGCTATCCATCTGATGTAATCAATAAGAGATGAATGCACAGTATAATAGATTTTTGTTGTTTACATACTTTCTATGATGGTGCAGATCTCACAGTTCAGTACAAGTGCCATTACTTAATCTCTCTTCGCCATAATAATTGTAACTTTTTTGTGAGTCTTCCAGTCAGTATGACCAAGATGTGCTAATCCCCATGCAATACTGGGGAATGTGCTCTGGTTACGAGGGAAACGTGTGACATCATTAGGGGAAGGGTATAATAACAGGTTCAGACAGGACTATAAATATGACAAGAAGCAGCCAAAGTGGCGACAGAACAAGTCCCTTTGTTCATTGTCTGTACAGAGAAATAACAAACTATGAATAGCATATACATTGACCGGTGTTAGCCACAATTGAGCAAATAACATTTTGAGGTTGCAGTTGGTTTAAATGCTGAAACTTTTAGTACCACATTTATTTATTACATTACATTTAGGGGTGAAATTGAAGGTACCAATATATGTAAAATGTGAAAACAACAATATCCAGTGCACAATTGGACAATCTCAGGTCTGATCACACGGCTGTAAATTTGCAGGCCGGCAATTATCTATAGTTGATTGACAGAAAGCTGCCATTTGAAGGTGGTAACCAAATGTTTTATGGGAGTGTCAGGGAAAACACAGGCATGCCCAGGTGTTTGAAGGGCAATCGTGTGACGTCAGCTCTGGCACCGATCAGACTGTTTCTATCTACCAGCAGTCCTGGGTGACACACAGACTGCCCACAGCGGTAAAATCATTTGATGATGAGCAGATTGCGCATAGATTTGCAGCTAATTGCCGATCCAGATAATTTTCACAAGCCGCGCTAAGCCAATGAGCAGGCCTGCATAGGGTGGGATTTTACTCTGGCAGAGCAGCGTATACCTGATTGCAGGGCTGCAAAAATGAGCAAACAGCCCAGTGATCAGATCTAAATGAGGCCCAATGTGTACAACTTGCCAACTCATATCAAGTTTGTGCTACAGAAAGTGAATTTTTTTTTTGCACGGAAAATATGCTTCATGTTTTACCAGAAATCCTTCTTAACAAAATGTTTAATATTCACCTTTGGCATCCCAGGAGAGTCAAGCCAGATATCATAAATGACTTCAACAGACAGGCCATGTCTACAAGAGGACGAAAAATATAGAAACAAATTACCATAGATGGCACTTCCAAACTGAATATATTTTATCTTTAATTTTTTTAGGAAAAAACAGGGCGGATTTCGGCTTAACAGTACTTTGCCTCATATATATTCCTCTTGCAACTAAGACATTTGGGGGGAAATTTACTAATATGAAAAACCTAGTTTTTCGTATTAGTATTTCCCCTACGACTGCATACGACTGTTTCAGTCGTATACACAGTCGTGTTCCGGAGGGGAATTTACAAAGCAGTCAGATATGACTGCTTTGTAACCCTCCGCTGTCGTATTCATTCGTATTAGCCGGGCATATATACGGCCTCTAATACGATTTTTTCAGGCAGTCTGCACGGATCAGTCAGATCCGTACAGGATGCAAGGTGTAAAAAAAATAGAAAAATAAATAAATAATAAAAAAAGACAGCGTGGGGTCCCCCGATAGCCGTAACCAGCACCAGGCTGAAAGAGCCGGGGCCGGTAATTAAAAAACAGGGAACCCGACAAATAGGGGTTCCCTGATTTTTAACAACCAGCCCCAGGCTCCAGGTCCGGGGCTGGTTCCCAAAATACGGGGGACAAAAGGAGTAGGGGTCCCCCGTATTTTAAGAACCAGCCCCGGGCCAAACCAGCCAGCAGGGTAATATCACAGCCGGGGGACATTTATTATATAAGGTCCCGCGGCCAAAACATTTACCCTACCGACCAGTCAGCCTGGCCAGGGGCCCTGGGGGAGTGGGGACCCCCCCCCCCAATAAAGGGGTCCCCCCCTCCAGGACTTACCTGACCAGGCTGAAGCCTGGTGCTGTCCCCGGTGGTCCTGTGCGGTGGCCACCGGGCTGATTCTGTGTAAAAGAATAGATGAAAACCTATTGTTTAAAACTGTGGAACTATGAGTCCCAGCAAGCCTCCCCCGCAAGCTGGGACTTGGAGAACCACAAGTCCCAGCCTGCGGGGCATTAAAGGGCCCACTGGCACTTGTAGTTCCACAGTAATAAAAATAGTACAATAAACACACACTGACACAATGAAAATAAAAGTTTAATACATCCATTACACACATACTGATACTTACCTATCTTGATCCTGTAGGTAACCCTCTGTCCTGGTGTCCGGTGTCCTGTGTCATCCTCCAGGTCCATGTCAGCGGTCCGTGTCGTCCTCCAGGTCCATGGCGGTGTCCAGGTCCGAAGAAATCCATGTTGGAGCTGTGGAAGGAAATCCTACTCACCTGGTCCTGTGCTGACGATGTCTTGTCTTGGTCCGACGTAGTCCAGGTAATCTTCAAGCTGTCGCCGTTCCCCGCACTGTCCGCATCGCACTGAGGAGAGATGCAGAGATATTTCATACTCGGCGCCTCTCCTCAGAAGCCTAGCGGCCAATCAGGAGCCGAATTTCTTGGCTCCTGAGGACCGGTGACAGCTTGAAGATTACCTGGATTACGTCGGACCAAGACAAGACATCGTCAGCACAGGACCAGGTGAGTAGGATTTCCTTCCACAGCTCCAACATGGATTTCTTCAGACCCGGACACCTCCATGGACCTGGAGGACGACACGGCCCGCCGACATGGACCTGGAGGACGACACAGGACACCGGACAACAGGACAGAGGGCTACCTACGGGATCAAGATAGGTAAGTATCAGTGTGAGTGTAATGTATGTATTAAACTTTTATTTGCATTGTGTCAGTGTGTTTTATTGTACTCTTTTTATTACTGTGGAACTACAAGTGCCAGCAGGCCCTTTAATGCCCCGCAGGCTGGGACTTGTGGTTCTTGTGGGGGAGGCTTGCTGGGACTCATAGATCCACAGTTTTAAACAATAGGTTTTCATCTATTCTTTTACACAGAATCAGCCCGGTGGCCACCGCACAGGGCCACCGGGGACAGCACCAGGCTTCAGCCTGGTCAGGTAAGTCCTGGAGGGGGGGACCCCTTTATTGGGGGGGGGGGTCCCCACTCCCCCAGGGCCCCTGGCCAGGCTGACTGGTCGTTAGGGTTAATGTTTTGGCCGCGGGACCTTAAATAATAAGTGTCCCCCGGCTGTGACATTACCCTGCTGGCTGGTTTGGCCTGGGGCTGGTTCTTAAAATACTCATTTTGTCCCCCGTATTTTATTATTTATTATTTTTTAAATTATTTATTTTTCTAATTTTTTTTTTTACACTAAAGCCTGCACGGATCTGACTGATCCGTGCAGGCTAAAGCCAAATACGACAGGACAATCAAGGTGTATTTTCCTGTCGTATTTGCGTGCCTGTTTTACACCAATTAGCAGCCGTATTATCAATACGGTTGCTTAGTAAATCAGGAACCACCATTCTTTTGAATGGTGATTCCTGTCGTATTCTATCGATGGTGTAGACATTCGTATTTGTAAATACAAATACGAATGTCCCATCATTAGGAATACGAATTGCTGTATTTTTGGATAGTAAATCCTGAAAATACAAATGTGTAATAAATAGGTGTATTTCTGCCTACGAATACACCTATTTTTTACGAATCCATATTAGTAAATTTCCCCCTTGATGTGTAGTATACAGTATTTTTCTTAACATTTTGAGTTATATTCGCCTCGCAGACACAGCAAAACACCATACAGTGTGCTAGAGACGCTGGGCTACACTTTAAACCACAGAATAATTAGTTTTAAACACATAGAAAGTCACAAATGAAGCACAAGGGAACCTGGTGTGAGAAAAACCTGCAGCCACTGCATTGGTGCATTTACACAGATTCAGACTCCGTCACTCACACAGATGTACAAATGCTGCACTAACACAGTAGTTTTGTCCTTTCCAATAGTTTTATTTATGCAAGAAATAAAGATACAGTATACAGTATATTTTGATGCTCGTGCGATTCGCCCAGGACCTGGCATGCTGAGAGCTGCTACTTGAGCATCAGTGTATGGGGACACAATAACTCTCGAACGCTTTAACTAATCGTCTTTAAACTTTGCATCAGTTTCAAATTAGTCAAATAGCAAAACTAAGGCAAGGCATGCTGGGATGTATAGTTCACCAACAGCTGGTGGGCCGCTTATTGCCCACCCCTGGTTAATCAGACAACCCCTGTCATAAGGGTCCATGCTATTTCTGTTGTTTTCATGCATTGTGATATGTTGTTGGAATACGCATGACTTTCTGAATACAACCAGGGCTGCTGAAAGCACCGCTGGACCCTGGCAAAAAAGTTGCATGGTCAATGGGAGGGGACATGGCCAAAACCCTGTAAAACTATTTCAGGGGATGTGGGCTACCTGTCAGGGCGCAGGCTGCTGCTGCAGCTGCCCCTCACCCCTGCTCAGCACATGGCACTGAGCAGCATGTGCAGAGCGGGGGAGAGAGGCTGTGCTGCTGCTCTCTACTCCCATTGCCCGGTACAACAGACCCGTCCCTGGGTAAAAAGTACCCCCTTCTCCCCTCTCGATGGCACTGTATACAACACAATAAACAGACTCCATTAAGCGGATCCTAAACCCCTTCAGTGTTGGGTTTTCCTGGGGCAGGACAAACCTACCAAGACAGGTTTGTCCTGCCTCAGAAATACATACCTCCCAACATGACCCTCTCCAGGAGGGACACATTGCTCTGTTTCTGGACTTTCCTGGTAATGTATGATTGCCATCACCTGTTTCACACAGGTTAATTGATTAGAAAGGTGCTTTAACACCGGTGATGGCAATCATTAATTAAGGGAGAAGTCCAGAAAGTCCAGAAAGTGGCTTCTGCACTGTTTCTGGCCAATTGGAGAACTTTGGGGCTGCTTGGGGGGGGGTGCTTGGGAGAGCTTGGGTGTTTGGACGCTCAGCCGTTCATCTGTTTGGCCATTCCTGTGTTTGGACACCGAACACACAAACGGCCAATCGCAGACAAACCTCCTCGAGCGGCCCCGATCGGTGACGGGGAAGATTGGTGACGGGGTGGTGACAGGGAGGATTGACAATGGGGGTGTTTCAGCGACAGGGGGGATGGTGGCACACCAGTGGTTCACTGCTGGAGGCACCACTGGTGCACCCTTTCTTTACAGTGGCGTGCCCGGAAATTTCTCTGGAAAGCCCGCTCCTGTAGCTCAGCCCCAGAAATTTTGGGGCATACCACTGAAGGGGTTAAAGGCCTATAAGGGTCCATCAAATGAAAAACATTTTCACTTTACAAAACTCATTCGTTGGATGGGCCTTAAGACTAGTATTTATATAATTCAGTACAGATAAATTGCAGATTTGGTACAGAAACTTAGGTGTTTCATATATCAAATGTAATTATTAGTCACTTGGCTATGTAGAAACATATTGATGTCATTGGGGGTACAGTATGCAATCTTTTAGCATATACCAGCAACCAGCCTGCAAAAATATAGCAGTAAAATAAACAACATCCCAATAGTGCATAGCAATGGTATTCAGCTGTTGTGCAACTACACATAGCATAACACTACACTCCCTAGGTCTTAATTATACAGCCCTTTCCTGGTTCTCATCCTACCTATCTGATTGCTCTTTCAACTTTTGCTTCTGTGATACCACCTCCACTTCCGTACCTCTGTCAGTTGGAGTACCACAAGGCTCAGTTTTAGGTCCTCTGCTCTTTTCAGTCTATACCTCATCTCTTGGCAAACTCATCAGCTCTTTCGGATTATCACTTGTATGCGGATGACACTCAAATCTATCAACCCCAGAGTTGTCACCAGTGGTTTTGGCTCGTGTCTCTGAATGCCTCTCTGCTATCTCATCTTGGATGTCTTCTCGCTACCTCAAATTTAACATTTCCAAAACAGAATTAATTATAGTCCTACCAGCAAAGAGCAGTTACCATCCTGATATCTCGACAATGCAACAATCTACCCTACACCTCAAACTCGCTGCCTAGGGGTCACCCTTGACTCTGAACTGTCCTTTGTTCCACACATTCAGTCTGTCTCAAAATCATGTTACATGCATCTAAAAAACATATCAAAGATACGACCCTATCTCACACACGACACTGCTAAAATGCTAATCCATGCACTCATTATTTCTTGCATTGATTATTGCAATAGTTTCCTCAATGGTCTTCCCAAGTACAGACTCTCGCCACTGCAATCGATTTTGAACGCTGCAGTGAGGCTGATCTCCCTAGCTCTGCCAGTCCCTCCATTGGTTGCCCATATTCTGCCGTATTCAATACGAAATACTTCTACTCGCATATAAAGCTATCAACCAAATCACACCCAAAAAAATATATCTCCCAACTCGCTCTCTCCGCTCTGCACAAGATCTGCATCTCTCTTCTGCACGGATCACTAGCTCCCATTCACTTTTACAGGACTTTCATCGGGCTGCACCCACCCGCGCACAATTAGACTCTCACCAAGCCTCCAGACTTTCAAGTGTTCCCTGAAAACTCACCTCTTCAGGAAAGCATATCAAATTAAGGTACCACCCACATAACCCTAAGAGGCACTCATGTATTATATAGCGTCCTTCTTGGACTTGCAATTTGGTGAGACTGCTATGCTATTGCTGGTGCCTGTCCTTGTGTTTCCGTCCTATTTCCCTATAGATTGTAAGCTTGCAGCAGGGTCCTCCTACCTCCAAGTCTGTCTGTTGCTACCCAGTTTGTTCTTTCAGTGCTGTCATCAATTGTAAAGTGCAACGGAATCTGCTGCGCTATATAAGTAACTGTTAATAAATAAATAAAGAATAACAACATCATTCCTCTCAATTGTCCCACCTGAGGGCCGGCAGTGTCCTGCGGCATGGGGGGGGGGGGGCAGTTGGGAATCCCCCCTTCCTTCGCACAGTGTCTATTTAGAGAGGCAGAGAGGCTGGGGCATGGCCAGCAGCTCAAAAAGCACTGGCCATGCCCCAACAGTGGTAAAACAGGGTAGTGACCTCATGGGATCATAGACAACACGGCCTGGACACGAGGCCCCGCCACCAAATTTCAGGCGTGCATCCACGGCGTGCGTGAGCATCAAACTTTTCCTCTCAAAATTGGGAGGTATGCAACATCCCCAGTCACAGTTTTGGTAATAGAGCATGCTAAATCTGTGGTGGAGCTTGCTGGGATGTGTAGTTGCAAAGCAGCAGGAAGGCCACACGTTGACTACCCCTGGTGTATAGCCTCGTATACACACATTAATTGCAGCATTGCATAGCTAGAGTAGAGTACATTTGATCAGATTATTGCCAAATCATAGTCACATTTGCAGAAATGACCAATCACCTTACATAGCCTCATGTGCACAGTCGCTCTGTCACACCACATAGATACCTTAGTGGATTGCACAGAAACTTGGCACAATCTAAGCTCATAAAGCAGACTCATTGGCACACTGCACAGACCTCTTAACAGATTTCAAAACATTAGCACAGAGCTCTTACAACATTCCACAGTCCCCTTGGCATATTGGAGAGCAATATTCCATATATCCTCTGCCGCACAGATCCGTGTATGCTGTACAGATCCCTCACCACACTGCATTTCACTAAGCACAGCAGTGTTGTATGTCACCGGCTAAATTAACATCATTAGACAGGCCGCAGGTCTACATTGCTGGTGGATTAGTGATATCAAGCTGCCACAATTAAACCATATACAGTACATGTGCTGAAATGTGGGAGGGAAAAAGAGAAAAAACAGATCTGAAGAAGAATTAAATTGCTGCATGCTGGGCTCAGTGTCCTATGAGCAGTCTAAAATTGGCTGTTTTCTGGGAATGCAAGGGAAAACGCAGGAGTTATCAGGTGTTTGAGGGGAAGTCATGTGATGTCAGCTCCTGATGTTTCTATCACAGCCGCCGGGTAAGTCCTGGGCTACACACAGACTGCACACAGTGGAAAAACCAGTAGATAGTGAGTGGCTTGTCAATGAATGAATCTCTGATCCAGCTAATTTTCACAAGCCCTGATATGCAATTCGCAGGCTTGCAGGGGGCGGGATTTCAGCCAGACTTGGCAACGGCTTTATAATTGCAGGGTGACCGCAAGGTGCTGCTAAATTATGCCGGAGTGATCAGGTGTGCAGGGCTGCCACTAGTAATGCTGGGGCCAAGGACAGACCTTCAGCCCCGGCCCCCAGCGGCACACCCCCCTCACGCGCCGGCACCCTGCCTCCCGCCTACCCCCCCCCCCCAATTACTATTACTTACCAGCGGTGGCGGCGCAACATCTCCCTCCAGCAGCGGCAGCGCAGCATCTTCTCCCACAGCTCCTTCATGACCAGTCGGGACTCGGTGCACTCACTGCACAGTGCCGAGCCCCTCTGTATCCTAGGCTTGGCGCTCTGCAGGCTGCACTATGTATTGTGCGTGCCTGGCTGGGGACACTGGGTGGGGGATGCATTGTGCAGGGGGGGGGGGGGGGGCGTTGCCGGGGCCCGGGACAGCTGTACCCATGGCACCCCCCTGTCGGCGTCCCTGCAGGTGTGTTTAACCACCATTGACTCTGAAAGCATTACATGGTCTCCTTGTTATTATTATTAATATTATTATCCTTTGTTTATATGGCACCACAAGGGTTCTGCAGCGCCCAATTACAGAGTACACATAATCAAAACAGGAAATTAGTGACTTACAGTTGAGGATAATACAGGACAAATACAGGGTAACTGATTATAGGAACATCAGTCGATTGCTGCAACATTAGTATCAAGGTGGCCGTAAACAGCATGTTTTGGTGCAGTTGAAGACTACTGATGTAACAAAGGATAAGCACATGAGGTAAGAGGTCCCTGCTAGGAGGTGGCAAGCTGGTGTGTTAGGTTCATTCAACTCTGCACTGGTGCTTACATGTGTTGCCTGTTTCTGGGCATGCTCAGAACATTTTTACATACAATACAAATTTTCGAGTACTAAAAATTTTCATATAAAAATAAAACAAATAAGATGTGGATAAAAGTTGATTGTTTAATGGGATTGCCTTCACATTCCAGAACGCTCCTTCAGCAACATATTTTCAGTGAAGCTGACAAGTAGTTCATATTTTCCGGTCTGTGCTTACTATTACTTCTGAAATATTTTGTTTGGTACTTATGTAATATCTGGGCGCCCGATTTTTTCATCGCATCGCATGCAATATAGTGGCATACAATTCATGCGATGCGATTTTTCATTGTAAAGACCCGATTTTTAATTGTATAGTCACCCATGGGTGATTTCAAACCCCCACTATCCAACTACGCATGGAGTTGTGTGGTGAGCGCAGCGAGCCACCGTGCCCGAAGCGTGGCGAGCGCAGCGACGCAGAATACGTTAAAGTAAACCATGTCCGCTCGCCATGCTTTGGGTTTGGTGGCTCGCTGCTCTCGCCACACTATATAAAATCAACTCCATGCGTAGTTGGATAGTGGGCGTATGAAATCACCCATGGTTGAATATACAATTAAAAATCGGGTCTTTACAATGAAAAATCGCATCGTATCGCATGCCTTAAGTAGTGGCATGCAATGAAAAAATCGGGCGCCCAGATAATACATAAGTACCTTTTGTTTTGATAAGCTTAGCAGTGCTTAGAGAGACAGTAAATCAGGTCAGGGGATACCGACGAGCACAGACGGGTGAGGCTGAGCAGAGGTAGGTGTATCTCATGTGGCAGAATCTCAGCACTAAGTGCAGCAAAAAACAGCTTGTGAGTTATCAGTTCTCCAGCTAACATACAGCTGCTTACATACAGACTGGACCTGGAGATGCTTGTTCTATACTGTATACTAGTGGTGGTTTGGTACTTAATGAGCAGGGGATCTCACAGAACAAGCCCGAATTCACAAGCAGTCGGGCTCGTTCTTCCGAGAACGGCTGGGACTTGCCGAGCTCACGGCCGCAGCTCACTGCTTTTTCTCGGTCGAGCTGACCAAGAATGGGACTGGGTCATGGCTGTTGAGCCAGCTCGACAGCCATGACCCCCAGATTAAATACCCCCCCCCCCCCCACAGCATCTTAGGACAGGATGATAGCAGGGATCATACAATCTGAGACCTACCGGGCTAGCTTGATTCAGATCTGTAACATGTTCATAATGGACTACAAAGGAATAAAAAAAACACTAATGTCCTTTCTAAATTGACCTACAGTCTACACATAACAGGAAGGAACCAATGCTGCAGTTCAGCCAGGGTGCACAGCACTAGGTATATGTGCAATTCAGGCACATAATCTGCAAATAAACAGAGTTTGTGTAAAGGTCGATGGACTTCCAATCTTGGGAATGCAGAACAATTGCAAATGACATATAGGAGGTGGAACAGGGGGCATCCCTTTTGTGTACTATGGTATATAGACAAAAGCTAGAAGAGGAAGCCAATGCTGACCACTGAAGCTGATTGGCAGGATTCTTGATTTTGAGGGCCCAGTTGTGATCGAGTGACTTAGAAACTTACTATACAGATTCCGGGGATGCCAGAATAACTTTGGATAATGTCTGGATGAGAACAACAATGACTGTCTCTTGACAAATCAACTAAGCAATGCCTCCTAGGCAATATAGTAAATTAAAATGAAAAAACTCAGGAAATGCCTCCTTGGCAATATAATAAATAAACTGGAAGAACTGAGGAATGCCTCCTAGGCGATAAGGCTGGATCCAATGATTCAGGAGTACTGGGGAAGACAGAATACGGGAGCACCGGAATAACCAGGGAAATCAGGAGCACGTAACAAGGTGACTGGATGCGACTTGATAGCTCTTAGCATGTAGCAGGAAGTGGCCTGTGACGGCCAAGCTGGAGACAGCTTGGTAGCTGGCAGACAGTGAAAAGGAAGCTGGATGTGGTTTGGAAGCAGCAAGCAGGTAACAGGAAGCTAGAATCTTGGTTATGGCAGAGGTTCTGTTGGCAGCTGAAGCTGGAGACAGCAGAAAGACAAGCTGCCGCAGATGCAGCGAATGGAAGCTGGAATCACCGTACAGGATGTCTGGTTACTGCCCGTAGAAACAACTGAAGGCAACTCCTGAGTTTGAGAGCAGGATATTTATCCCAACATGCTTTGCATTGATTGGTTGACAGGGAGGAGGGTAATCAGCAATCGGAGGCATGGATTCAGGAGCTTCAGTAAGATTTAGACAGAAGAACAAACAGCAAACAGGCCACCAAAGGGTTACAGCTTAGCTACAGACTGGATTCTCCTCAGGTGCACAATCAGTAAAGGACAATCAGTGATTGTGCAGGAGATGATGAAGTGAAGCCCAGAAGGAAGGGCGTGACTGAGAAAACACATTGAGTAGTACTCTACCTCAGCACCAGCACTTTATCCCCTGTGCATGTTAATAAACTATATATTTAAAACCTCCACCTCTGTCACAGAATCAATTTGAGATTGAGGATTCTATTGACACAAATCATAGTGTAATATCTGCCTCTTCCAGCCTCACACCCATCACTGGGGCACCCAATTCAATTCTTTTTCCCGTGCTTTACCACGGAACTAACTCTTCCAGTTTACCCTTGCAGATAATGACATCAGTTTTGCCCATGATACAGTCTACAAATGGCAATTTGGGGGAACTTTAGTGCGAGTTTTAAGTGAGTTACTTCGAAGGCCATTGAAAACTAAACATACACTTTATTTGGTCCATTATGGTTCTCCATTAGCTTTGCCCCTTTTTGGAATGTTGTTCTTATCATTGTGGTGGTTTATCCCACCCCCCTCAATGTTTATTTCATTACCGTTGCTTCATCTCTTTGGTGCGGTGACATAAAGAAACAGATTTCCTCTCTTGACCACACAGATTTTCTCCTATCGAACACACTACTTTGCCTACTTGACTACGCCTTTTGCTATTCAGAACATTTGTTTGGTTACCTTGCAAAGATAAATTCTACATAATCTATATTTTCATATATAACTCTACTACCGACTTACAAATGTTGGCTAGATATGTTAAATTTTAGTCCAATAATATATTTTTTCAATCCTATCCCTTTTTACGTTTGTCAGTTTTCTAATTGCCGTAATTCATGTTTGGGATCTGAGGAGTTTTCGGTTTAGATGTTCATAGTTTATTCTCTGGATGCAGGCTGTGGTTACAGCTCCCATACTCCTTTCTGTTGGATAGGTAAAATAGAAAATGAAGTCGTTGGAAGCAATGCATCTTTTTCAGCCACTGCACATGTATCCTACCCATATCTTTTTCTAACCTTCTCTTTCAAGAGAGATACTTCTATTATATGCATAACACAGTATTTGGTAAATACCAGAGCCATAAATCTCTAAGGATTGCATGCATAAATGCCTGTATGTACACTTTAAGTATATCATGCCAAAGTTCTTTGCGTGTTTTTTTTATTGACCGAATGTTAACAATGTACTGATGCAAGTGCTTCAATAAAAAGAAAAAAGAAAAAAAAAACCTATATATTTCATTTTCATTTGAGTTTCTTTTTCAATTGCCTACTGCGACACATGCATTCGAGTCGCATCTCTGGACACGATTGGAGATCGATTAGACTGTCAAAGTTGGCGCCATCCGGGGAAATTTTGGTAACTACGGAGTCCTTTTACTACAGAGTACTGTTACTGATGAGTACAGCACATTTATTTTATTTCCAGTACACATATCATCACAATCCATGGTGAATTCACATACATTTTACACTAGTGACTAGAGAGAGCTATTTCTCATTATTTTCAGTAGGTAAACCTCCTGAGAAGACAACGATTCATACGGATAACATTCAGTGGCTGCAGGATGTGTTTTAGTGAAAGGAATAACTTTTGAAAGACTCTTTAAGACTGTGACTGACAACTCAGATCGACTAGGGCAAAAGCGCTCGACAGTCCCCTTTTTTTTCTATATAAAATTCACAACACTTTACTAGGTCTAACAGGCTGACATACATAATAAATTAGGAGAACAGCTTGCCAGCATGGTGTAAGATGAACCTACGGAGAGACCCAGGAAAGCAAACTGAGCCGAGAACAGCCTTACACTCGCCGCCGGTGACTCGGATCAGTGTTTCTATGTCCTTGCTGAAAGCCATGCCATGCCTTGCCCTGCTTCTGTTGATTAAAATGACATTCCTACATTCTGTATATAATACACTGTATCTGCATAAAAATGGATATTGTACAGTGTTTTCCAGGCAAACACTGTAACATAATTAGGTATTCAGATACAGTTTTCAACACACAGAAATAGGCATGTTGCATATCACTGTATGCAACGGTAGCCAAAAACGTCCAACTTTTAATGAACTTGGACACAATTAAATTAGCCAACTTTCCAATATGTCTGACTTTGCCGGAAAAATCAGACATTTTACTAAATCAGACAAAAATCATCTCCCATAACATCTTGGACCTTACAATCAAAAAGATATTTAACAGGTATGGGAAGGGCTACAGTATGTGCATCTAATATTTCTCTGGGTAAAGAGCCATCAACCGTGGCCTCATTAAAAAAGGTCATCCTGAAATGACCAAACACAAGTTACTGATATATCCATCCAGAATAGGAGCCTTATCTTTAGGCAAATGGGAGATGACAGAATAAACTTCCTTCAGAGTCCATGGGGCATTGACCACAGCAAGAGACTCATGCTCAATCACAGGTAGAGTGACATTACTTAAAAAAAAAAAAATGAATGTATAGGGGAATCAGAGGATTTCATTACAAATATTCTTATACAGTAGTGCCCATTCTAGATAACATAAAAATCATAGAAGCTTTGGATGGAAAAAGATGACTAAGACACAGAAATGTAGTAAACAGTGGATTTGAATTTAGTTTGCAAACCGACACACTTTTCATGTGGTTTCTGTGGCCCAAACCACCAGATTTACTATCCAGTAACTTGTTGGCTAATAACCACATGTGATGTGTGGATTGCAAAGTGCAAAACTGTAAGCCGTATTAACCAGACTGCTAGTAACAGGAATGAGCTGTCATTATTGTCAGAATAAAAAAATATAATAAAGTATATACATAATCCCATATTCTCTGATGTTTCAGGGTTTTGGATCACTAGTAATCCTGTAGATTTAGACAAACCATTATCAGAAATGATGCAAATATTTAATAATCGCGATATTCCATACTGCTTTTGCAGTCTGCTAAAAACAAAAGCACTGAGCCTGCCCAGAAAGAAATTATTTTGAAAATGAGACAAATAAGATAGACATAGATTTATTTGACTGAACTCCTATCACAATGCCAGTTTACCAAATTTATAAAATAGGGAAATCTCAATGCTCCATTATCAACATGGACCCTGTTTTGCAATCTATTAAGGATAAAAAAAAATTGTTGCCTATCGGAGAGATAAAAATCATAATGATTTTCTAGTGCAGTGGTAGCCAACTCCAGTCCTTAAGAGCTACCAACAGTTCACATTTTCCAGAGCACCTAGCTTATGCATAGGTGCACTCGTTACTCAATGACACATTTTAAAAGGTCCACAGGTGGAGCTAATTACTTAATTTGTGATTCTATGAGGAAACCTGGAAAACACGCAATGTTGGTAGCTCTCGGGGACTGGAGTCAGCTACCCCGGTTCTAGTGTATCATAAGAATCATGTGGCAGTTTTACACTTTCAGACTGCTGAGGGTCAGACATATACTTGAGTTCCATCGATTGTTTTGGGCACCTGAAAACAGGGATGCTTTTGTTTTATTAACTTTATCACCTGCTTTGCCCATTTATTATGAGTGCCGCCGAGGAAGGATTTGTATGGCTTCCATTGTACAGTTTGCTGGAGGGCAACGAGTTATTTAATTTCTACCTTGTTTGATATGTGTGTGTATTAATTATGAGGCAATAATTATTTATTAAGCAGCCAATATGTATTTAACTGTTTAATATGGATCTAATATAAGTTTGTTATTTTAAAAAGGAGCCACTATTATTTTATTAATTCATAACATTATTGCAGGGCCAACACTATTTCATTTATAGTGAGGGTTATAATAATTTATTATGGTGGCAACACTTATTCAAAATGAGATTTTAACACAATTAACCCATTAATGACTGCTGGTTTTTCTATTCCTTAATATATTAAATTCACCTGAAATAACATACATTTTCTGTATTTGACTTTTTTTTTTTCAAGAAAAGGGATAAGGTGGTATGGTATAATGGTGCCCAATCATGGTAAGATTTTTAAAACAATATTTCCGTTTCCAACTGATCGCAATGACCAATCACTTAATAACTTTCTGTGTGTGGGCATGATCACGATCCAATGCGAGTGTCCGCTGGTTGTTCTGTGAGCCTGTTGATCCCTTCATCAGGCAGAAAGGTGAATGACCCATCGTGCACGATTTAGCCACATAATTCAGTGTTCTGGATTGTACAAGAGATCTAGCCGTGTTTGGGCACCTTAAGTTTGGAGCACATACTAAACAGGGGCTAATTCTGAGTCACACTCACAGCCGCACAGTTGAGTTTTTACTATTGCATGCATCCAGAGTCTGTCATAGGGTCGCAGTTATGCATGGTTTCAGGTTCAGAAATGCCTTGAAAATGCATTGGGCATTTCTGGGTATTGTCTTTGTGGACAAGTGTAGGTGCTTTATATCATTGGCGTGTCACAGGCATGTCACTTAAGTGGTTGCAAGCTCAGGTACATAATTGCTCACATTGGAGGCCATACTCTGACAATCAGACAACCTGCACCTAGCATGGGGCTGATGCAGGTTAAGATAGTGTAACCGAGAGTTGCATCTAAAGATGCACCATGCCATATTTTAGCATCTAAGGGGGTATTCAATCTGGGACGTTCCAACAGTCGGAATCCCAGGCCGTTTTTGTTTCATTCTACAGGAATTTGACAGTAGTCATTCAATGTTCTGGGTGTCGGAAAGTCAGAGGATTTTCAAAAACGGCCATTTCCGACAAAATAGATCCAACTTCTTTTATAGTCAGATCTGTTTTGGGGAAAACTGCCTTTAATGGTGTCGGAAACTGTAGCATTGAATAGGCAACGGCCACTATTTCTGGGATTGAATACCCCCCTAAAGAAGCTCAACGTGGGAATCTTAGTCCTTAGCGAATTCATGCTATTCCCCAGTAAGTTTGTCAAAAGACCAAAACATGATCACCACTGCATTTTACTGAAAATATGGGCTGTCATTTCATTTTAATTTCAATACCCTTAAGAAATCCCATCAGATTGGTAAAATGGCCTAAGGGAGAGTAGAACATGGACATAGCAGCAAACATGGAGGGAGATAACGAGTTACTATGCTTTGGTATCAATCATTTTAGAAACCGGTACTTGTGTAGTTTCATGGCGGCACTTCCCTGCGGATTGCATCGTATGCAACTCGCATGCAAATTGAATGCAAATATTGAATGCGTTTTGCATATGATTTGCATACGATTCGATCCGCTGATAAGTGCCACCGTGAAACTACACAAGTACCTAGAAACCTTACAATTTTTTGTTGTTGTTGTTTGTTTTTTCATCTTAAATTGGGAACCCCAGCCAATAAATGTGCTGCTTTTATGGATCTAAGTGTTTTCACAGTAGAAAAATATTTAAAAAATGTGTTTTTCATTTTATTTTTAAAGATGATTTATGTAAGTACTGTATGTCATTAGGGTAATTATATTCTGTTATTTGAACAATGGAAAACAAGTACTTCTTTTCACATAAGGTTTAAACTATCAGTAGTAGAACATTTTCACTAAATCAGGAACTCTCTCTTTCAGGAAATGATCATTCATTCAATGTCTGAATACTATGGAAATAGAATTTCCACAAAGAGCTAGCAGTAAAATTAAAACCACAAATTCCTAATGCTGGCAACAGACTATGCATAGCTTGGCAACACAGCATTGGAAAATGGTTCTAGTCAATCAAGGGTCATGGTAAGTGGTTACAGAGCATGGTCTAGAGCATAAATATATAATAGTGTAAACTTGCAAAATGAAAACCAGGAGTTGTGTGTACTAAGGAATAAAGTATTCCCATTTAGAGTATGGCATGGTCTATTACTAATGGCAATATCATATTTCAAAAACAAAGCCATACATTTCTTATTTGACACAAATCATTTGACAGAAAGGTTTTCATCATTTCATTCTAAATAGATTTTTTTTCTTGCTGCTACAAAAAACAGCATTGATTTTTCTTGAAGATGGACTATATAAAATAATCTGTGACTGACTGATTTGCGATTGTTTGGTAATAAAAACCCATTACCGTCTTGGAGATAGTCAACCATTTGATTTTTTGAACAGTAAGAAATACTAATTCTTAAAGGGACTGGATACCTTTGGCTACATTGTATTATTCAAAGCATCCGGCCCAGAGAGTTGGCAGTGGGAGGCTGTACATGCATAAACATGTAAGCATCACACAACTGCAGAATAATAGCAGGGTACTTCCCCTGGTTCACAACCTCCCAGTTAATGGCTTCTCTGGTAGCACCTGCTAGTGAGCAACCTCATTACTGGGATGATTTAAATTAAAACCTTTACACAAAGAAATGCCTAAAGCTGGCCATATATTTACACATTTCTTGTCAGATCTGGCTAGTTGGAACAAAAAACAGGTAATATCTGAATGACAGTTTGTCAGTTTTACAGCATTTCAAAGCAAAATGGTCAACTGTCATTTGCTCTCATCCATTACCAGGTTTTTGTTCCAACCAGCCAGATCGGACAATCAATCTGTTTATGTACCTTTATGGCCAGCTTTACAGACTTTTTGACTACAGCTGAAGATCAGTTAAGGTGCCCATACACGGTGCGACAGTGTGATGAGATGCGCGCTACCGTACACATACCATCGCACAGAACATAAAGTAGGTGCTGCACGTGTTTAGTACTAGATTGCATCGTATATAGAACAAAAAGCACAGTGCTGTAGCACAATGTATGCTTTTTGTACTAGATACAATGCAATCTAGTACTAAAAGCATACCTCTCAACATCTGGTGCTGGGGAAGAGGGACACTTGCACAGTGAAGCCGCGAATGCCCTTCAGGCTGGGGGGACTCCCACTGGTGGCCCCAAGCGGGACGCGGGAACATCCCCAAAAACCTTGACATTTCCACGGAAAGAGGGACAGTTGGGAGGTATGCTAAAAGCACGGAGTTCATTGCACCATGTATTAGCACCTTATGATCTAGGTTACAATAGTTGCCACACATCACTCTGCCTCCATCCTCTACAGTCCAGAAAATGTGCTGATACTGTATATAATTCAAGGTGCTTATATACAGTACTTAATTGTGCACTGTGATTCTTTATGATGTCGACACACCTTCATGTGGTCCTCTATGCTTCTCGTTTGCTGATTTTCTGGTCACTGATGTCATATACTACCCTGCTGTTTTATTATGATGTATGGCCGTGTGATGTTATATACTGCATCTGATACCTTGTGCACTGTGCTGAATATTGGTACTATTTTGTACAGTATATTGTGTAGTCATAGCAAGTCTCCTTGTGCTTGTTTATACTTTCACATTCTTGCATCACTTTATACTTCACCGTGATAAAGCTTGTCCTGGGTTGTTCTGTGTCATGATGTACAATTGTGTGATATGACATAATACATGTAAATTCAGGGGATACAGGTAACAGTTATATGAATGTATTTTGCACCTGGGTTCTGAAAAATTAATTTACTGTGCTGACACCAACCTGAAATTGACACTCCAGTTTGTACAGCTGTATGACACTGCAGTGATTGTGTGCACTGTCAACATCTGTGGGGACTGTTGATGTTTTTAGAAAATGTTAATTGATGTACTAGAATAACAGCAATGACAAGTTCTGCTATAAGCTTCAGTTGGTAATGTGTGAATTTTGTATTTAAGGTACTGTATATAAGCTACCAACACTGCAGAAGGTTGAACGGTCTGAGGTATGCATACAGTGCATCAATGCCATGAATTCTAACATCCATACAGCATAGATCACTGCCGGACAGTCAGTGGCCTCTTCTGGCGTCTTCCACCAACTTTGGACATAACTTCATCCAGGGAGAATGACCATATTTTTGATGATAAATGATTTTGTTCCCTTTTTCATATACCTTGCTTGTGTCACCATTAGAGGTCATCAATTAGCAACATTCAAGGCATCTTTCCTGTGATATACGGTGTCATGAGGTAGTTAGCCATAATACATAAGGCGTAATAAGCACATATTTACACAGAAGAAAATCTCAATATCACTGACAATGGCGCTTATAAATAAAGGATATTTTCTTACTCCCCTGTAAATGTCTTTGAGGTCCCTTCTCCTCTCGTATAATTTCTTAGTAGAATATATGAAAGATATAAGGGAACAATACGCACATATCTTTGTGCAATACTGGATGGTATTTTCAAAGGCACATGGAATTTTTAGACATAAACTCAAATGTGTAATCCACCAGTCTGGTGATTTTTTTCATACGGAGGATGCCCTCCTACACAGGTTACTCACAGAGTGTCAATGGAAAAACAGCATATCTGGGGGGTCTTTTCTCCACTCCACTCCTTTACTCACAACCGGTTCTAGAGTATAATGCCCATGGAAAGCAGATGCTGTAGTAAGTATTTTAAAATAGTTCCTTTATTCATGAAAAAAATTGGTACACATAAGTATAAGTAAAACACGAACGCGTTTCGATCTATAATAGATCGAAACGCGTTGGTGGGGACTCTTCTGTTGCTATTGCAGTGGTGGGAACTGGCTCTCATTGCGACGGGAAGGACATCGGGGCCCCGATTTTTCCTTACCTCAACACCTTGGAAAATACCTGACCAACCCTTTGAAGCTAAGTACACCTACTGTATCACCCTTTTACTTATGTGTACCAATTTTTTTCATGAATAAAGAAACTATTTTAATATACTTACTACAGCATCTGCTTTCCATGGGCATTATACTCTAGAACCGGTTGTGAGTAAAGGAGTGGAGTGGAGAAAAGACCCCCCAGATATGCTGTTTTTCCATTGACACTCTGTGAGTAACCTGTGTAGGAGGGCATCCTCCATTTAAAAAAAATCACCAGACTGGTGGATTACACATTTGAGTTTATGTCTAAAAATTCCATGGCCCTTATTCTGGTTGGTGCGGTCAGAGCCGCACACGGGGCTCCGACCGCACAAACCAAGGGCCGCCCACCAGACGGATCGCCACGGCCGTCCGTACACGGACGGCTGGCGATCCGCATTAAAATGGTGGAGGCTACGCCTCCACCATGGTGGGAGCTGCCCCCTGCATTCGATGGTCGTCGACCATCGAAGGCAGGGCCGCACGCCGCGGCAGCTCCCGCAAGCTGAGACCACACGGACAATCGTCCGTGTGGTAGCTTGTATGGGGGCTGAAAGCTGACATCCGGCGACGTCAGCTTTCCGCCCCCATGTCATGGTAATGAGGGCGTCATGCCCTCATTACCATGCATACGCCCCGCGTTTGCATGGGAACGCCCATGAAACGCGGGGCGTACACATAGGGAAATGAGGGCATGATGCCTCTCACGCCCCTATACGCCCCCTTTGCGGCGGACGAAAGACGTCTGCGGCGAAGGGGGCTGCACATGCGCAGAATGACCTCTGCGCATGTGCAGACCAAAAACATCGGCGGTACGGCCGCACGCGGGCCGTACCGTGCCGATTAGAATAAGGGCCCATGAGCCTTTGAAAATACCATCCAGTATTGCACAAAGATATGTGCGTATTGTTCCCTTATATCTTTCATATATTTTACTAAGAAATTATACGAGAGGAGAAGGGACCCCAAAGACATTTACAGGGGAGTAAGAAAATATCCTTTATTTATAAGCGCCATTGTCAGTGATATTGAGATTTTCTTCTGTGTAAATTCGTATCTTTTTGGAGGTGTGGTGGCACCTCTTAATCTCTTTTTAACAACAGGCTGCACAACTTAGCGCAGACAGACATATATCCTACTTTTTCCCAGTAATAAGCACATAAACCAGCTTATTGGAAACAAAAGGGAAATGGTTTAATGGTAATTACTGTACTAAGACTGTTAGCTTATTTCTGAGAATTACTTCTGAGGTTGGCATCTCTTTGGGCATTGTTACGATGTGACTTTTTTATTGGACATCACCTATACAACTGGAATATTAATGGGCATTGCCACTGGTAACATATTAATAGCCGGTACCAATTGCTCTGATTTTTTTAAGCATTGATACTAATGGTGGCACTTTATTTGGAATGTTTTACTATTTTGTTTCAAATATTTTTATTGAAGCATAAACGTAAAGTATAGTACATAGAAAAGAAGACAATTTTACATGAACATAAAATATGCAGGCAAGGCATACTACCAACACTATACTGTGGCCCTCATTCTAGTTTGCAAACTCACCTGTACGTTCGCACAGGCAGTTTGATGTTGCGCATATTTGCTTATGCACATGTGCAGGGCCTCTATGCAGGCACCTTTGGAGACGGGGCGGGCACCTGCCTTCCGGGGGTTGGCGGCTGACGTCACCGGACAGCAGCTGCCCGCCCAGTTCTCAGAGCAGGACACAGCAGATCTAAATCAGCAGAGACTGACTTACATTACTACACTACAGAAATATTTTGATGGTCAGTGACCATCAAATGATTTCGGGGCCTGCACCCGATCTTGCGAATAGATGTTTACGCAAAGCATCCATTCGAAGTGCGGTGGGGACATTCATCGTGCAGTGCGTGCGTGGTGGTGGGGCAGGTTATTCGCACGCCCGGCGTGTGCCGTTACAAGGCAGCAAACTACTGCTGTTTTGTGATCCAACGAGAATGACCTCATGTATGTTTTACTAATTCTAATGGGAGCTTATTATTGCACATTACCAATACAGCATGAATACTAATGTTCCTTTTAAATTATTAATTGATTATTCAGGATAGTGCTGGCTTAAAAACGGGCACGGGGCCTAACTAAGCCGATTATTGCAAAACTACAACCCTTGGGGTTAGCATGCAGGGCAAGGCTGCCCCCGCATGCTGGGTTCTGCCCCTTCCCCCCAGCTGCCATTTCAGAGCTTTACTATAAGGCTAGCATACAGCTTTTCAAAGCCCTACATGGCAAGGGTCCAATGTACAGTACTTGAAACAGATTCCTCACTGTAATCTGTAGATGATGGACAACTAGCAGTATTTTGAATATCCTGGGATTGATCTGGTGGTTGAGTTTCATCTTTGTAGCACTACTTTATAACTTGGTACACAGTTAGCGATTGCAACGTGAGAACGATATAGTCAGTGGCTTCACCCCCTACCACTCCGTACATACAGTTTCTGATGATATTGACAGACTGAGCTGCATTTGCAGATGATGGGGAGTATTATAGACTCAAAACTTACCAATTTACTCAGGCATTATCCCTTATTTTGTTTATCTTTTTTTGTAAAGGTGCCCACACGCTACACCCATTTTTGGGCTGATCTGTCAATTATGCACAAAAACTTTTCTACAGGACTGACGGGGAGTTTAAGGGAAATCTTAAAATAAATCTTAAAATTACGGATCTTTCTAGTGTGTGGGCACCATAAAGTTGAACTCCCCATCAGTCCTGGACAAAAGATTTCAGAAAAATTTGAACCCATTCGGTGGTATGCCTGGAAATTTTCCAGGCTGAACTGCATGTGACCGCTGCAGGCCCATTACACTGACATGTAGGTGTGTGCCGTTGTCGCTCCCACACACACAAGTCACTCACCCCTTTGACTGTACATCGCCCCTTCCCCCCTGCTGCTCCCCCTGTTGTTTGTCTGGAAGCCCAAACAATCGAACATGCCGAGCCCCCCCAATACCTGAGCGCTCGAATATGCCCGAGCACCCGAACAGCTGAGTGTCCGAAAATGCCCAATCACCTGAATTCCTGAGCATTCAAATGTGACCAAACCCAATCGGACACCCGAGCACCCGAACACCCAAACTTACCCGAGTGTGAGAATGCTGCCAAACGTTTCTGTGCATCCAAACTCTGCTGCTCCAGCATTCTAATGAGTGAGTACCTCCTATATCCCTAATCATAACCCTCCCTCTACTGCCTAACCCCAGCCTCCCATCCTGCATCATAAATGTTGACAGTATTAATTTCAACATGTCAGTGTCAGCCTAGTGAGTACTTACTTAACCAGTAAGTCACTTACTGTCGCCAACTGTTTCCTACCAGCAGCTTCCGGCTCAGCAATTAAACTGACCTATTTAACCCTTTGAGTGCCAACATCTGTGAGATATGTTCAAAATGTCTACAAATAATGCCAGCGTTGTTCACATTTGTTATATAAACTCAAATAAATAAATGTTATGTAAAAAAAGATGATATTTCCTATATAAGGTAAACAAACAGGTCATTATGATTAATACAAATGTTTGCTTGCCAATTTTCACACCTATCTTTACAAATTCATTTGGCACTCAAAGGGTTAAAGCAAATATTTGATTCGTCCAGTCCCACTGTAAAAGTACTTTTATTTTCAGCTGCAGTCATAAAATTAACTCCTGTCAACTGTTTCTCTTACAGTATCCGGTCTGGGAAGAGCAGAGACAGTAGAACACATCTGTACAACATCAGAAGGGGCAGGGCTATGCCAGGAGTTTAGACAAATTAATTTACTATTGTTGTTTGGCTTTCATGGTTTGTGGATTTTAAAAATGATTAAAAAGTCAACATTCAACCATTGAAGACCTTTACATATGTTTGAGAAGACATGCATTTTAAGCTATGTTAAGTTGCTTGAAGTTCTGCTTTATACAGTATATGAAGAAAGTTTGATGCAGAGGTCACCCTAGGTCACACATAAACATATATATATATATATATATATATATATATATATATGCTCCAGAGTGTTTAGGTAACACATCTGTTCTATATGTACTCACACACCTAACTGTGAAGCTATCAGTCCTTAAACTGCGGTGACTAAAGCCTCAATAGTGCAACACAATATATTTCTGTTTCTACAGAGGGAGATAAACAGCAAAGGTTTGGCACCAGGACTTTCCGTCCTACACTGAGTAAATAATGTTATTACACTAACTAGTTGTAGACGTCAACCAAAATGATAAAATAGAGGGCTATAACGTGGCCATGAGTTAAGCAAGGGCAGAGACAGTGGAGCTTGAACTCCAGGTGATGGCTTTCTGTAACATACCCCTTTTACACCAAAATTCTGAGTCAGACCCAGTATTTTGAACACAGGACTTTAGCTGGTTCCGACCCGGTTTCAGACCCCATTCACAGTGCATGTCAAACTGGGAATATCCTGGGTTGGCCCCGTTTACACTAAACCTGAGTCAGGCCTGGGCTGTATGGCTGCTGTGGGTGGTTCAGGCTGCATGTATTGCCCCCCATGTGTCTGTCTCCTCTCTCAGTGGGGCACTGGCTGATTATGTCATCTACCAGTGCCCCAGAATTTCCAATCACCATGTAGAAGCACATCTTAGGTCACCTAACCTGGGTAGAGTCCGTTCCCACTGCCGAACTACTCGGGTTGTATGCGTGTTCAAATCTGGTTTAGATCGAGGCAGAATTACCAGGTAAATCGGGTAATTTTTTCAGGAGCGGTTTCCACTGCAGACTAGCTTGGGTCATCCCAGCAATAACCTGCATTTTTTGTTTAATATTTTTTTATTGATTTACTGAGCTTTTGTGCTCTCTTTAGATTTGTACATAAGACAACAGATAGCAGTCAGGCTCTTCACTTAAGGCACCCATACACTGTGCGCAGGTAAAGTTGCAATTTGTGCTCTTTTTCTGCGATTGTACAATCAATCGCAGAAAAAGAGACCAAATTGCAGGTGAATGACAGCGGGTCCATTGCAATGCGTGGTCCCCTGTGATTCACAGGGGACCACGCATTGCAATGGACCCGCTGTCATTCACCTGCAATTTGGTCTCTTTTTCTGCGATTGATTGATTGTCTCTTTTTCTGCGATTCGGACCCTCCGAGTCACCCCTAACCCCCCCCCCCCCCGCAGGACAAAAAAAATGCAGGATTGCTTCTGGTTCTGGACAGGCTTGATGAGGATTGCATACGATAATGCATGCGATCCTGCCATCCGGGACTTTTAAGGGAGTACTGCATGTGACTTCCGAGGAGAGAAGTCACTGCAGTGTATTTTGGGGCCATTACTGAACCAGCTGTGACATATGTACATGAAGGGGATGGATGGGTGGTAGTGAAATGACAGCAGCCACCTCCAGCCTCCATCTTATAACAAAAGTTACAATCAAGCAGCTCGTGCAGCAAGCCATCAGTTTACCTGTACAGGGACAGGCAATAGAGCTGTCCTTTTCTCCACATCCCTGTAAGCCATAAGTGTTATGTAAAGACACTCATGGCCATGTGTACCACTGTTTTTCTCGAAGTTCAACTATTTTTAGTTCATACGCACCCCTCTCCCCATTGAGTTCAGTGACCTCTATATCACTCGACTCCCTCTTTAACATCTGCTACATTTACTGCCTAGAAAAACGAAATACGGCACAGGCATATTAAACCACCGTGTGCACTTAGCACAGAACAACCAATCCTGGAACCTTACCAGCTGATTAGGTGGAGGTCGAATGGCAGCCAGTGTTCGGAAAATCAGAGCTGACCATTCACGGACAACTGTACATACAACTTTCTAATTACTTAATAAATGTGCCAAATATACTGAAACAAAACATTAGGGACCAAATGTTGTGAGAATCAGAAAATGAGAGAATTTGGGAGAGCTTTCCCATTTTTTTAAAGGGGCAATCAATTACATGGCAAAATCAGCCTAGTTTTTCAGTGTAAATGATTGTGGCTTTAAAAAAATTTGATTTTTAGATTCTCAAACCCTATTACATTTGGCCCTAGATGTGGGGAACATTTTTATAGTTATTATTATCTAGTCATTGACGTTGTTGCAATTATGTGGATCTTTGCTTGTGGAGATATTGTCCATAACAACCAATTCGTCTTAGAGGATTAAGGCATCACTTCATTATCAGCCAAGACATTAGTTAGCACAATGGGCCTAATTCAGAGATGCACACAATAGTGTGCCGCAGCAACAGGGAGCGTGTATACACATGCAAATGAAAATCAGCATACCATTGAGATCTGCCCACATATGTTCAGTCCCCCCATTGGAATTCCATAGATGCCCACATATGTCCAGTCCCCCCATTGGAATTCTACGTGTGGCAATTGCATGCATCACCACAAAGAAGTACACATACTGTACATGTACCAACGCTATCAAAATACAAACTACGGGTTGTTCATTTCCTGCCTGCGTACAGTACATTGGTAGCTTTCTTCAGTGTGTGGGCCGTCCGACCCCCTTGATCCGCCCGGGACCTTCCATGTGTGGAATCACTAACCCCTGGTGCTAGCTCCCCCCCCCCCTGCAAACTATATATTTGCAGGTCCTATTGACATGTATCTTTTCAGTGTTTTCTATTGTAAATGTAACATGCAAGGGTGACAGAAGGATGCTGGATCAAGAGACAGAAGGAGGCTGGCTGGGGAAACAGCATGGTGCCAGCTGGGGCGATAGAAAGTAGGGTGGCACTGCAGGGCTCCGTTTTTAAGCGAAAAGTACATGCAGTTGCCGGGTTAGGGCTTGGAGCTGGGATACAGGAGACACCATTGCCTCTGGGAGTTACACTCCTGGTGCGAGTGCAGTATGCTGATTAGCATCAGTTCTAACATATGTGTGAACTATTGCTTCTAAGGGACAGATGCACTAAGCTTCAAAAGTGATCAGATGGAGCTGATTGGTTGGTTGTGCATTGGTTGGTCTCCATTTTATTACTTTTGAAGCTAAGTGCATCTGGCCCTAAATCAGTACCTCTTAAAAAAATTGGATTCATTATGTAGTACAGGTTGAGTATCCCTTATCAAATATCTGTTATCCAAATTATTCCGAAAACCATAGTCTCCAGAATGTACTTTATTTTTTTTTTTTGCTAAAAGCACCACTGTGGACATCTGTAACTGACACTACTGGGGACATGATATGTAACTAGCATTATGGGGACATGATATGTACCTGGCATTATGGGGACATGATACAGTATGTAACTGGATCTAAATATGTGCAAGAAAATTATTACTTGGCATTCAAATTAAGTACCTAGGACACAAACTTTGTTTCATGTTTTGAACCCTTGTTTTATGCACAAATAAAATATATTTGTGTGTATTTCATGTGTTTGATGGGTTTATACAACAAAAAAGCAAGATACCTCAAGATACCTTATTGAAATATAACAATATTCTGAAATACGGAATAATCCGTTATTCAAAATGCTTCTGGTCCCGAGCATTTTGGATAAGGGATACTAGAACTGTATCAATACTTTATTTGTTTTACGTCTATTTATTCCTTTACATTTATAGCACTTTTCATGCTCAGATATTTTTTTTTTATATTCCTAACTTAGTATTGATATTTTGAAGATATTCATATATTTTACTTGATTTTGTCTACACTACCAGTATTCTATTACGGTTTAAGTTATAATCAGTCCTTTTAACACTATTTTTTATTTTCAAAAGAAACTACAATACTGCTTAAAAAGAGTATATACAGTAGTACATTTCCCAAGGAAGACTTAATGACTACACAGGTAAGTCTATTTTTAAGCATTTTTCACAATGTGAAACAAGGTTGTTCCCATTATCCCAGAAACACTACAGACTGGCATAACTAGTAGACTACTCGTTGGGATCGTTTGGTCTACAGCAAGTTGATCAACAAGCATTAGGTCAACACCGTTAGGTCGACGTGGTTCTAGGTCGACATGGGTTAAGGTCAATAGGTCGACACAAGCATTGCATTGACAGTGTCTAGGTCAACAGTCAAAAGGTAAACATGGTGTTTTTCAGTTTTTTGACCCAACACAGTCGACATAGACACAGTTTCCAGTGCACCGCATCCCCTCGCATCGCTCGCTATGCTTTGGGAATGGTGCCTCGCTGCGCTTGGCACACTATTTTATTCTCCCACCATGCCCTAGTGGATGGTAGGGCATGAAATACCGCCTGTCGGCACTTCGGCTCAAAAAACTGTGAAAAACCAGATGTCGACCTTTTGACTGTCTACCTAATGCTTGTCAACCTAATGACCTGTCGACATAAACCCATGTTGACCTAAACCCATGTCCACCCAATGCTTGTCGACCAACTTGCTGTAGACCCAATGACCAGATTCCGAGGGCTACAGCTCGTGGCTTTAAATCTCTTACATATTTGTCTTTTGTTATTTGTTTGTCTGGAATGCATTTGGACACTGTTGGACCGATTTGGACAAATCAAACGCAAGGTGTCTTGATTGGGTCCATATTTCATGGTTCACTGCCACTAAGATCCCCAATCCCAACCCCGTGGGCCCAAAAAAGGGTTCCGGCCATTACACAAAGTGGGTCAGGTAAGCAAGCTATGGCAAAGTTGCATAACATAGAGGGGGAGAGAACATGGGGTTTAAGGAAAAAAATGTGGTTAGATCCGGGAGCTGACCGCAGAGAGGTGTATGCCGGGTACACCATTGGCATGGGGGGCATTTTCAGGGCCTTCCGCTAGACAGATTTGGATGAGCACTTCAGAGGACACCAGGCAGCCACCTCCTGGGTCTGTTGGAAGAGCTATCAAGCTTAAAACATGAGAAAGATAAAGTTGAAGTAATGCTACTTGCACAACCAAACCTGAGCAACATTGGGTGCTTAGCTAGTCAATAATAAAATGATCTAGATCACAAGTTACTGTAATAGTTCTGTTGCAGCTGTGGAACATATAAAATATTGTGATGATTATTATAATCCTAGAAACGTAGCTGCATTTTAAATATTATCACTTACTTATCTTGCTCGGCGACATTTTCAAGCAACATATGCAGAAAGTCCTGAAGAAAAAAAAGAACATTATATATAAAACTGAAAACAGACTCATGATAGAGTAACAATGTAGCTACAGTGTAGTGGCAATGTCTAAAATCACATTACATTATCCGGACAAACTAATAAAGTGTTGTATAGAGAACAGTATCTTGACAGTTACTCATTATTATATAACATTAATATCATTAAGTTTTTATGCAAGTACCCACAAAAAAAAAAGGTGCACGAATCTACCCAAAATCAATGATAAAGGTTTTTTATTGAATTGACAATAAATGAACCAAAAAAGTGTACTCCTACACCTTGGCACTAAACGTGTATAATAGGGACATGTCCCTGTATCACTGAAAACCCCAATTTTCATAAATCTGGAGGTATGCCCTGCACTCCCAGAAACTAAGGGTTGATCCCAGTGACTCTTCTTGTGTGGTGTAGACACCATGTGCACACACACACATTCTCCCTATTCTCCCGATGCTCTGCTTTTCATTTCATCCAATTTTGAAATAACTAGCACTAGGCTGAACCAATCTGGGGGCTGCCACTACATCAGGAACACATCCATTGTACGGTCTTCTGCCATGTGCAGAGAGAGTTAGATTTGGGTGAGTTATTTTGTTTCTGTGCAGGGTAAATACTGGATGCTTTATTTTTTTACACTGTAATTTAGATTTCAGTTTGAACACACCCCACCCAAATCTAACTCTCTCTGCACATGTAAAATTTGCTCCACCTGAAGTGCAAGTTTTTTCCATTTGCAAACAAATGTTCCCTGCGATCAGGTCTAAAATGGGCCCCTTATTCCATGTTTCAGGTTGGTCAGTAAACAGTATGTGGGTATGCGATTCATCCATGATTCAGAGTAAATGTTCTTCTTCTCAAACTATTGGTATACCATCTAGGTTAATTGGCTCCTGACTGAAATGTACCATAGTGTGTATGTGTTTGTTCTAGACCAGGCATTCCCAACCACGGTCCTCAAGGCACACCAACAGTGCAGGTTTTAGTTATATCCAGGCTTGAGCACAGGTGATTCAATTAGTACCTGAGTGATTCTGATTAAACCATCTGTGCTGAAGGCTGGATATCACTAAAACCTGCAATGTTGGTGTGCCTTGAGGACCGTGGTTGGGAAAGCCTGGTCTAGACTGTAAGCTCCAGTGGGCAGGGGGACTGATAAATATTCTCTGTACAGCACTGCATAATTGTTGATGCTATATAATAAATGATAATAATAATTTCCACCTGTGAACTTATTAATGTACATTATTAGAATTAGTCCCAATGCCCGGTCACTCCGTCTCCAGAGCAGTTAAGTCCTTTGGCTGTAAAAAAGCATCTATGAATGGGGAAAAGCTAATATATGTATATATATATTCTCTCCATCCTGTGATAAATATATTTATCTCCCACCCCAAAACCTTTTCTCCTGTGGTTACAATTAGTGTGTATTTAGCTATGAATGCCTCCATGAAAGGATAACAAATTTTGCACCCTCACAGATCTTTATTTTAGTGTGAATGTCAGAATTTATAGGGCAATATACAGACTTTATTTGCACTGAATAAAAATAAGGTTCTGTTTTGCTAACAATAATTTACAAAAAGCATATTTACTACTATTAGCATTCTCATTATGATGGATGTTCATAAACCGCTTTATTCCATTCACATAATTCTATCACAATTGCAGTCAACATTAAAGATCCTAACGGCTGATGAATGACCTTGTATGTGAACCTTATCAAAACACTATTAACTTATCTTAAAGAACGACACGGAGAGTTAGATTTGGCAGAAAATGTTAGCTGATTTATTTCATGTAAACTCTAAACTTAATTGTTTATGAATATCAGATGGCTTAAATAAATGGTGGCAAAGAATGAAGGGCTAAACTCGTACTACCTTCCTAAAACTAACAAATAAGGTAACCCAATCAAAAGGTATCCACTCAACCTTTAACCTTAACTACCCACCAATTCGGGTGATGTCGCTGCCTCCTGTTTAGGTGGTCCAGCAATATATACACAGTCAACAAAGGTAAGCGCACCAAAAACACATTCAATTAATTAACAAACATCTATAAACGACTTATAACAGGAAACCTGATGTTCTTTCCTGCCTGCACAGCTAAAGCAAAAGTCAAACCTGCCACCAAAAAGGGGAGGGTGGCTGGGAAGATCAAAAATGAAAGAGGATGACTCCTCCCCAAACGACTTCTTACAAACCCAAACTACTCCTTTTTCTCTGCCCCACTACTGGATAAGAATGTCCCATGCTATCTTGAGGCCATTTCCAGCCTCAGGATGTTTAACCCTTTGAGTGCTAAGTGATTTTGTCAAAATTGGTGTGAAAATTGCCAAGCAAACATTTTTATTAATCATAATGACCTGTAATGTTTACCTTATACTGATGGAGCGCAGTCATTCAGGCAGGGGATGGCGGAAGATTCGCCAGCTGCCATCCCCATCAGAACGGGACGTGCGCACAAGACGCACGTGCATCCCCTTACAACAGAGCTCCCCGCTGGTCCCCACCGTGTCGCCGCCGGTCCACCACCCGGCCCCCCCCCCCAACCCTGGCGTGTGGAACGCTCGTGCATCCCAGACAGATGGAATGAGAGGCGCTCCATCTGTACAAGAAATATAATATTTTTTACACAATATTTGTTATTTGAATTTATATAACAAATGTGAGCAACGCTGGCATTTATAGCTGATATTTTGCACCTCTCTCACAGAGATATTGACACTCAAAGGAATAACTTTCTCCATTCCTATTCAGTCATTGCATTTCTGTTAGCTCTTTTACTTAAGACATTCTCATTTGTAAAACAAAACTCCATTTGTGGTGTTCAT